>NC_046658.1:106649896-106697498 GCF_010883055.1 Belonocnema kinseyi
TCCAAGGAGATTATGTTGAAAAATAAAAAAAAATTTACCCAAAAAAAATTGTTTTTATACTTCATTCTAAGGACTTATTGAACTACCCTCGTAATTAAAAAAATCTAAATCTGAGTGCTTAAAGTTATGATAGAATTTTTTAAGTTCAATCGATTTTTTTTAATTTAGTGCATTTTTCAAAGGGAAGTATTTTGCTGGTGATATTGGTGATATTGGTATTTTAAATTTGAAAAAGTTATTTACTATAGAAAAATATGAGAGATGTAAGAAAAAATTATTATTTTCCTTCAAATTGAGCTTAGAAATTGTTATTAAATTCTTTAGAATGGTGCTATTATTAATAAGGATAACTTTAGATGTGTAACAATTAAAAAATTGCATTTTCAAAATATGAAAAACATAAAAACAAGAAAAAAGTTAAAACTGAGAAAGGGATATGCTTACTTCTAAAATAAAATCACTAATTTTCATTCTTTGAAGCATTTCAAAAAATTGTATTTTTAATATACGATATGAAATTCTGCGTACACCCCCTCCCCTTCTTTCCGCGCCAAAAATCTTTACAAAACCTGTTAACCCTCCAGTGTGACGTAGTTTCTGAATAACTCCCAAACTGTAACTGTTTAAAAGTTTTTTTTGGTAACCATCCTAAACAATGTGCGGTTTGTTGTATAGACTAAAGTACCTTACAATCTTACTTATAAGGAATTTGGCTGGGCAATCTGTTTCTCCAAACAGAAATTAAGAAAATAGCTGAGAGGGTTGGAAGTTTCGCAGAGGGTTAGTTGTCAGTTTGATTTATGGCCTCAGAACGTGGCGTATGGGGTATCGGAAGTTTGTGCTAGGGTTGTACCATGCAATGCGTGCACCAAGTTAAAGCTTATCGCAAGAGAAGGAATCGCTCTAAAACTTTGAGAGCCTAAAATCATGTGTTTCTCCATATCTGTTTCTTTTTTTCTCTTCCTCTTTTTTACCTATCCTTTTTCTGTTTCTTCATCTATTTTCCCTCTTCCTGTCTTACTTGTTTCTTATGTTTCCGCTCTTTTTTACATTTTTCTTGCTTTCTTTTCTTCCTCTTCCTCTAGCCTTCCCTTCCTCTCTCTCTAGTCTTCCCTTCCTTTACATTTCCGTTTTACTGTTTGGCTAATCTATGCATCCCCCCTATTCTCACCTTCTCCAACTTTGCGTGTCTACTTGTCTCTCACTGGCTTACGCACACGGCATGCAAAATACTTCGCCACATGTCTTTACTAAAATCGATCGTTCGCTTCAGCAGTTCATCGTTAAAAGCCTCTGGTTTACTGCCATGTGCCTGGCTTATCCTATCCGAAGAGAATTGGATCTTGGCAGGAGGGTTCTATGTGGGGTAGAAACGAGTTCACCTTTTGTTTATGTGTGGTGTCTTGCGAGGGGAAACAATTCTGGTAATCCTCTAAACCGCTCGGTTATCCGATCTGGTAATCCAAGTAATCCAATGACATTAATTAATCCACTTGTAATCCAGAGAAATCTAATGGTAATTTATATGATTCGAAGTAATCAACTTGTGATATAGAGGAGTCAACTTGTAACACAGGGTAATCCAGTTCAATGCACTTCTAATCCAGTTAATTAAGTGTGATGCACTTGTAATCCAGAGTCATGCAATTTTTATAGAGATAATTCGGAGAATCGTAACCACTTGTAATTAGTTGGACTGCTCGGTCATCCGCACTGGTAATCAGAGGTAATCCGAAGAATCCGAAATAACCCACTCGTATTTCAGAGCAATCTAATTATAATCAATTTAATTCGAGGCAGTACAGGTATAGAATCGAGTAATCAGCTTGTAATCGGGAGTAGTCCAGTGTAATGTACTTGTAATTCACTTATAAGTTGGAGTTATCAACTTGTAATCTGGAGTAACTTAATGCAATACAATTATAATCCACGTATAAATCGAAGTTATTGACTTGTAATCTGGAGTAATATAATTCAATACACTTATAATCCAGATGTTACCTCGGAGTAATCCATTTGTAAATCAGATTGATGCATTTGTTATCCAGATAATTTGGAGAATCGTAACCACTAATCAACCGTTGGAACGCTTGGTCATCAAAACTAATAATCAAGGGTAATCCGAGTAATCCGTCTAATCCAACCGTAATTCAGAATAATCCAATTTTAATCAATAAATTTCTAACGCAGATTAATCCGCTTGTATCTGGAGTAGTCTAGAGTAATGGACTTGTACTCCAGGTAATTCGGAGCAGTTCACTTGTCATGCAGAGTATACCACGTAATACGAAATTATTCGGTAATCGATGTAATTCAATAAAATCCATGTAATTCGAGGTAATTTATATAGGTCAGGGCTCACCAAAAGGCAGCCATTGGCTGCATTGTCTGCCAGTGGCAGTCAAAAAACTAGGTCAAACTGGCCCTAATATATCTTGTCGTTCGACTGGTTTCTAGCCCTTCACGGTCATTATATCTCCCGCCGCGCCGGGCTTGGAAGACATTATCCTTTACAAAAATGAAATACAATTATAAAGAAAATATATCAGCGTTTGTTTTAATAATATAAAAATAAATATAAACGTTTTATTGAATAATATTTATATATTGCACACAATTGACACAATGTTTAATGATAAAATGTTTAGATGATATTGTTCAAATTTCTTTAATAAATATTTATTGAAATAAGCTATAGCTATAATATGACTATGTTATTTATTAATACTCAGTGATTAATAGGTAGTTACAAAATTAATAAGAAAAATTAATATAATGCTTGAAAGGTGGAAGAATTAAGCAATTACTATATTTTATTGCCAGTTTTATAATAATTACCGTAAATAAAAATATTTTTATATAAAAATGTGGCATATTTCATTATTTGTTGAATGAAATAATAAGAATAAGAAAAATTTAAATGGACAATTGTCAAATTCTACAACTCAAATTCTATTTTACTTGAACTATAAAAATTCAATTTGAATAGAAGGTAAACGTATTAAGATTAAGATAAATTTTTGTAATTAAAATATGAAGTATAGATTTCAGTGACAAGTATTTTTTATTCCAAAGCAGATTTATTTCTCTATATACATTTATTGTAAACGATTTTGGTCCTATTGCACGGGAAAAATTTCAATTCATTTTTGTTCTTATTTAATTTAATTTAATCAGTGAGTATAATTTTATGTAATACTATTGAAAAAGTATAATTATTATTGTTATTATTGAATATAATTAGTATTAGAAGTAATTATCAAAATGAAATGAATGTTTAAATCAAAAGTGCTATCAAATATAATAGATAAGCATACATTTGAATAAATATTAAAATAGCTACCTCCTCTTTAATTAAATTTAAATTCAATTTCAATTGAGTTTCAGTAACTTGCTTCTTGCATTTTAATATAAGATTTTATGCAAGCAAGAACTAGAAATAAAGACAGAAATCAACATTTAAACACACATAACAGAATGTTTTTAGTGGTATTAATTGCAATTTTCAATTTTAAGATTTCCAAAGAGAAGAAATTTTGAAAGTAAGTAACTTAAATTAAAGGATTTTTTATTGCAAATTATCAAAACCAAGAACTCTTGAATTTTAAAATAATGTCAATTGAACGATATGTAGTTTGCAAGAGTTACAATCGACACCTGCTCGATCTTGAAGATATTTAAACTGAAATCCTTATATTTTAATGATTTTAAAGATGAGTCAAAGTTATCAATTCTAAGAATTCCAAACTTAAGAAATTTCAAATGAAAATGGTGAAAATTATAGAATTTTTAATTATAAAACTAAAAACCTACCTAATTTGTAATTCTAAATTCTCAAAATAAAAAAATTTAATTTAAAAGATTGACAATTTAAATTTCGAAAAAGTACAAATGAAATCTCTTGAAATTTGAAGATTCATAAATTAAAATTGTTGACTTTTGATGATTTCGGAAGTCAAAAGTCAAGTTTTCAATTCTAACTGTTCTAAAAAGAAGAAAATTTGATATTAAATCATCAAAATTAAAGAATTTTTAATGAAGAGTTTAAAAAATTAAGAATTCATAAATTTGAATAGATTTATGATTCAATGGTCTACTCTCTAAATATGAATCAGTGAAATTTCACTGATTGTGAGTGAAATTTCACTGATACATATAGCCTTTCTACTGGAATTGTTTAAACTCTTAAATCGCCTGTATTCAAAATTTTTTGTATGAAAGTTTTGAAGTTTGAAAGTTTCTATTAAACAGTTGAACTAAAGTCACAGTAGCTTCAATCCGCTCTTCATTTAAAAGTAATACAATTTTTTAATAAAGCCAATACAAAATCTTTCCAGCAACTAAGGTAAATTATTTTTTAATTTTAACTCAAGGTTGGTGCAAAATAAAGGAGAACGATAAGAACGAAGAAAAAGATTTTGGCGACAGTCGTTTTTCTTTTTTTTTTATGAATTTTCATAAAAAATTTTTCAAATTTTTCCTCCATTTTAAAACTTTTATGACAGCTTCAATTTGCAGATAAATTTGATTCACTTTCTCAATTAAAAATAAAATTGAAATTGGAAATTAAATGTATTAGAAATTCGAGTAAAAAGGTTCAGACTCCCCGGCGTGAACGACGACGAGACGTAACTTACCGTGACCGTAACCCTTCGCTCGATTCCTGGAAAACGAAGAAAAAAAGGACAGAAAAAATTGTTGGCAGCCATGCACTTGTCATGGCAGCCAACACCTGCTTGAAGTGGCGAGCCCTGATATAGGTTATCCAAATACTTTTCCAGAATTTTTTTACAAATTTTTTTTGTTTTTTTTTTGTTGTGGAAATTTAATTTTCTTAACTTTCTTAGCTAAAAATTCTGTTAGTTACAGACACTTCGAAATTCTTTTATACAGACTCGATGACCATGCGTTCGAAATGTTTAAAATGCATTTTTCTCGAAAATGAGTCAAAATTGCGTCTTCTTAATTTTTCTCAGAAGACCTCTAATATGTACCTTTCATTGAGGAGAGTATCGATTGAAACAAAAAAAGCGGATCTAAAGGAGGTCCCCTTGTTAGCCAACGATTAGCAAGATTTTTCACGAATGCTAGATTGCTGAGAGATTTCCAAGAGTTCCTAACAAATTTTTTTCAAGGTTTCCCGTGCAATAAACTAACATTTCTTAGTGAGTAGCCCCTTGGAAGATTCCTTTTTCACCTTGTAGTTAAGAAAGAACTATTCTATAAGTAGGTTTCTGTATTCTATTCTTTAAATTGCACTGTAAAATTATTTGATTGAAACATGACCTGAGTATAACTGGCTTGAGAATGACCTTACTCCGTTTATGGACTGAAAGCGCAATGGCATGTTCATTTGTACAATCAAGGCGTGACTATCACTCATAAGTTGTGACTAAAGTTGTCGTTATCCGAATGGGTACGCGAAATCACTCATACAGAGATACACGTATGACTCTAGCACACGCCAGTCTTCCCTTCAACAGTTCAGTATCGATTATGTGTCGCCAAAATTTATATTTCCGCTATCGAAGAAAATAAAACAGACTTCAAAGTCTAGTTACACCAGATACATTCTCAAATTTTTAAAACAATAAGCAATTTAAGAGTTTAACGCATTTATTTTGTTTTTTAAATAAGAAATGACTCAGAGAAAACCTTTTTGAAAGGAACTTTTAAATAAAAACGCCGATTTTGACTCAAAAAAATTATATTTTTTTATTTAAACAAAAAAGCAATAAATTACTGTCGAGCGAGTGCATATCTCTATTAAATCGCTAAAGGAGCGTTTAACAAAAAGCAACTATCTGCCAAAAAATACTTTATAATTTTTTTATTTTTTCATTAAAAGATAAAGAATTTTTTTGTTATTTCTTAGATCTATGAAACTTTCAAAGGAACATCTTCAGGGTATCTACCTAACTGAAAATATTTTTTCATGGAAATATCAACTATTATACGTTTCGTTGAAAATATATGTTTTTTTTATCGAAGATTCAACATTTTGATTGAAAACTTAAACATTTTGTTGAAAATTCTGATTTCCTTGTTTGAAAATTTAATTTTGTTTACCTCAAGAAAAAAAAGGATCATGAATCTCTCGATTGTCATAATTGCAAATTTAAATTGTTTTTATACATTTTATCACATAATCTAATTCTGATTTGAGACTGGGGATTTCAGTGAAGAATAAAAATGTTTGCTTTAGACTAGAAATTCCAGTAAAGAATTGTAATTTTGAGAATGATGTATTTTACTTAAAAATATATCTTTTTTGGTAGAATGTTAATCTCCTTGGTTGAAAAATTATCGTTTTACTTAAAATTTCATTTCTTTTGTTGAAAATTAGTTGATCTATTAGTTAGTAGAACAATTTAACTATTCTATTATATTTTTGGTTGAAGATTATTTCTAAAAGAAATTTAATCTTATTGATTGAAAATGCATGACTTTGATTTAAAATTTTACTACCGTGAAACTCTTCAATAGCCCTCCCTTCTATAGCCCTTCCGAGAATTAATGTCTCGCCGCAGGTAGCTATAACGAGTGGCGCGGGGGCCACGATTGTCGTTCAGACGAGCAATCGAGTTTGAAAAAACAAAAGTGAAGTGGGCTATAAGGAGTTAGTTGACACCCGTCTTCAGCCCCAAAATCGGCGCTGTAGAAGAGTTTCACTGTATTTCTTTCAAAATTTATATCATTCGTTTCAAAATTGCTTTATTTTTACTGAAACATCAACTATGCTATTTCAAGTTCACAACTTACCTGTTTGAGGTGAAAATTCAACTATTTTATTGGAAATTCATCTATATTGGTAAAAAAGTAATCTTATTAGTTAGGACTTCCATTTTTCGTTGCAAAAATTCTTTATTAACTGGAAAATATAATTATTTTGTTGAAAATATTTTTGTTTGAAAATTTATTTTTAAACTTAAAATTTAACTGTTCTGTTTTTGGTTGAAAAATCTCGTTTTCTGTTTATATTTGGTCTTTTTTGTAGAAAATTATTCTTGGTGACTATTTCATCTGTTTATTTTTTTGGTTAAAATTGAACTATTCCTTTGTTGTGTGTGGAAAATCTATCTTTTTTTATTGAAATTTAATCTTCTTGTTTCAAAATTCATGTGTTTGGTTGAAATTTGAACTATTTCGTTAAAGATTTATTTTATTTAGTTGAAATTTTTTTTCAGAAAATGTAACTATTCTATTTTGACTTAAAAATTGATTTCGTTAGTAAAAAATCTAACTATTTTGATGAAAACTCGTTTTTTTATATTGAAAATCTATTTTTGGTTCAGAATTTATCTTTTTTTAGTTGAAAAATCATATACTTGATTAAAAATTGGTATTTACGTAGAAAATTCATATTTGGGGTTAAAAATTAATTCTTTTAGTTGAAGATTCATTACTGTGCTTAAAAGTTTATTCCTTTGATTGGAAATTATTTATTTTTCAATTGAAAATTTAGCTATTGCATGTTTGGTTGAAAATTCACCTTCTTTAGTTAAAAATTCAACTATTTAGTTGGAACTTCCTGTATTTTGTTGAAAGTTCTTCTTTTTCGTTAGAATATTAATCTTCTGGTTGAGAATAGATTTTTTTGGTTCAAAATTCATGTCTTTGGTTGAAAATTTAACTATTTTGTTGAGAATTAGTTGTTTTTTTTTGTTTAAAATAAAATTATTTTGGTTGGAAATTCATATTTTTTTGTTGAAAATTCAACATTTTGGGTGAGATTTTTCTTTTATTGCGACTGAAATATCTTTTTTGGTTGAAAATTCCTTCTATAAGGTTTGAAAATTAGTCTGTTTTAATTTCGAATTAAACTAATTTGTTAAAAATTCGTATTTTTAGTTTAATACGAGTGTTTTTGATTGAAGACAATAATATTTTCTGGAGGAAAAATTAACTGTTGAATTTTTCGTTGAGAATTAATTTTGTCATCAAAGATTCACTGTTTTGGTTGAAAACTGAACTATTTTGTTAAAAAATTCTGTTTCCTTGGTTGAAAGTGAATGGTTTTTTTTATCCTTTTGTGTTACAAATTCATGTATTTTACTTAAGTATTACATAATTTGTGGTTGGCTCGGGTTTAAGGTTGCTTTTACATCTAAAAAATTTATAAGATTTAGGGAGAATGAAAACATGGCCAGGGAAAGTAAGTGAGGCAAAGTCAGGGAATTTTGAAATTAGGCTTTTATGGCAACCCGGATACCTTAGAGTGCCTGAAAATAAAGTGGTATCTTCCTATTACTTTTTTTGGACTCTTGTTATATTCTTAGGGCACCTGTCGGGAAAGGCCATTCTCCAAGAGGTCGAGTGAACGTTTTACAGTCCTGACTTTATGCATCGAAAGGCCAACGACGGGATTGCGAAAGAACATATTGAAATCACTCTAAAAATCAGAGCCTATTGTATTTTTCTTCTGTGCAAAAAGTATTCATGGATTTTATTATAAGATACTTAATAATTCTAAAATTATTTAATCTTGCAGAATTGATTACATAATTTGGAACACCCAAGAAATGAACTCCTCTCTTCTCTTCACTTTTGTTCAAAATCAATGTTGATCCTAAAGGAGGTTAATTTAATTAAAACTGACATTTCAGCTTCAGAGTCTTGACAGATTAAAACGAAGATTGCTGCTGTCAAAAGTGACCTCTTTCTTAAAAATTATACTGATTTAAATCAACTTTGACGTCTATAATGTCAATATTATATTAGCGAATAATGTACCCATCGAAGCACCACATTTCACAAGCCATTGAGTTTATCTAATATATACTGTTAATTATATATGAAAGTAACGAGGTTCGGAAATTAATTGCAGATAAAAAAACAGTATTGCCATATAAAATCAATATTTACTGAATTGTGGCTAGTCAATTACAATGGCCCAATTAGGGTTTATTGAAATACATTACTTCAATTAGACAATATTGGCTTTGTGGTAGACCAAATCGACTCTCACGTCCCACATGAGGATCAAACAGATTTCATTCGGAACCATTATCACGCAACTAGTTTCACTCCTTAATTAATTTCGATTTATCGATCACTCATCAGCACTTATTAGCTTCACTGACAATAATCATGAAAATCTCATTTTCTCTCAGGATCTCCAAATTTTTTCTTCCAATTTCAGTATAATGCCTTTCGAAAAGTTCTAATGAAATGTTTTAATTTTCTTTAAGATCAAATAAAGTAAAAAACAAAAAAAAAAACAATTTATCATAAAAATATTGCTATATAAGTAAATACTCTAAAAGGTTTGAAATGCTTTGAAAATGTTAAAAGCGGATACATACGTTATGATTAAATATGACTGATTTTTGGAGAACAAAAATTTATTTTTTGAAACTTTTTCTGCGTACGGCATTGGAGTCGGCGGAGCTATACCTATTTTGAAGAATTTCATTGATTAGAAATAGGGATATATTTTATAGGAATGGCTGAGGAGCGTTACGATATTGGCTACTTTTTTTACTTCAACTTCATCTTGCGAAGTTCTCGAGAAAAATGATGAGAAAAGTCTGAAAATGTGACGGTATAAGCGTTGAAGTGTCAACTTTCAAATGAGCTCAAGACAGAAAAAAAATTCTGAGCAGTTTCGAAATTATAACAAATTCTGATTTTGGAATCTTGAACACTTCCAAAATTTGAAATTATATCATCTTACTCTTGTTCGATTGTACAATTTACAACATTCCAGTTTTAAATTGTCTACATTTTCTTGATACTACTTGATTGTTTAAACTTTCTAATTAGATAGGTTCATTTCCATTTTACAGCAACCAATTTTAAAAGCTCTCCAATTCAAAAAAATTATTTTCACGAATTCAAATTTCAGCCATACATTTATTTCAATTTTTAAGACTACATTTAGTAAATTATATTTTAAGCACCTATTTTAAATATTTCGCATATCTAATTGTGTATAAGTTTGAAACCTTTCCATTTCAAGCGCTTAAGATTGGACTTTCTTCAATTTTGTCTATTGAAATGAAATTCTTTAATTTTTTTTTGAATTCTTGTTGTTTTCATCTCTTGATGATGATGTTTTATAGGGTCTCAAAAACCCCATAAGTAAAAAATTAGGTTATGCGAGTTTTTGGCGTTTATTATAATTTTTTGCAGTATTTTACATACAGATTGTTTTTAATGCATTACATATTACTTTCTGCTGATAATTATATGTTCACCTGAATTATTTAAATAATTTGTGATTTTTTTTACCAATTTTTTCTTAGAATAGAGTAAGAAAGTCGCGTTTTTCAGAACTTTTGATCTAATTTTCAACTTATCAATCAGAGTGAGGTAATAATTAACTAATGTTGATAAACATAATTGATTATATAATTTAATATTATTTTCAATAATATTGTCTCTGAATAATGCTTGAAAGTTGCGGAATTTTCTGAAATATTTAACAGTTTGTCCACTTTTCACTCAGAGCGAGATAATAATTAATGCAATTTAAGAAACCTGATCGTTTAAACAAATTATTACTGTTTACAAAATTCTTCTTTTAAATAATTGCTAGAATATTGTGGTTTTACTAAAGACGAAAGACAGAAACAATATTTACTACAAGTGGTAACAAAGTACCGGAAGCAATTTCCTCTACTGCAGTAAGTCTACCTTGTCCCGTGAGATGTTATAATAAATTAATGATTTGATTTAGACATTTGTAATCTCTATATATGTATATTATCATCTTTGACAATGTATTTTCTACAGGGTAGAAGAAACTGCAATTGTATAGAATTTTTCAATTATTGCATTAATTATTCATTAACATGAACCATTCCAACATGTCCAATCTTTCAATATTTAAATTTTTTGCTTATTTCGAAAAGTCCTTCACCTTGACCTTTTTACCTACACAAGCGTATATCGTTGAGTAAACCTGAGTGCATACGTAAGTGAGTGTAGAGTTTTAAAAAATATGTAGAAAAAATAGAAAAAATTAGTCGAACTAGGCGAGGTGCGTCTACCAAAGAAGATTTTGTAGCCTACTATGTCGTTAATTAAGTCGTTCAAATCTTTTCCTCCCATACTTTCCCTCCTCGCACTTACCCCTCACCTCCTTCCACAACTTCTTCCTCCACTAATCATTTTCCTAGCTAACACTCATCGTCCTTTGCTACCTCTCATTTTTATTCACTTCCCTTACTTTCCATCACTTACTCTCCTTTCTACTTCCCCTCCATCCACTTCTTCTACTCAATCTCATTTCCCTTACTTCCCCTCTTCTCATTTTCACTCATTTCTAATAACTTCTCCTACTGTCCTTTCCCTCATTTTCTCTCATTGCTCTCTTCTGATTTTTCCTAACTTCCTCTACTTTCGCTTCTACTACTACTACTTCTCATTTTCCCTACTTCAAATACTTATTCTCTTCTCACTTCCCCTAATCCCCATGCCCTCATTTTCCATTACTTCCCCTACTTTCCTTTCTCTCATTTCCCCTCACTTACCCTACTTTCCCGTTTTCCATTATTCATCACTTCTCCTCATGTACCCTCACTTCCCCTAATGCACCTACACTTTTACAACAAAAATAAATTGAATATATGGAATTTTGTGTGTGAGTGTGTTTAAGGTACAATGAATGTAAGCCTTATGGAACAAAGCCACTTAAGCTGGTTACGATTGGTGTGTTACAGACACGAGGTGCCTGTCACCTCGGAGCCGATCACGGTGATACACATGGACGAGGACGTCGTCGTGGTCAACAAGCCCGCCTCCATCCCTGTAAGTGGTGTACTGCCAGGACTGTACTGCCAAATATGTCTTGCTTCTTCTGAATTTTTTTGTTGCTCTTTCTATTTCTAATTTTCTGCATCTCTTTCTCTAACGCCTAACGCATGGTTCTTATTTTTCAACTATTGTGTATGCATTAATAATAATAATAATAATAATAATTTTAATTTTAATAAAATAATAATAATAAGGAGGAGCCTCGGTGGCTCAGTTGGTTAGACACTCGGACTTCACCTCAGAGGTCCGGGGTTTTCGATCCCTGAGCCGGTACCTCTAGAAATTTTTCAATGTATCTTTACCGAGGTTCTGGGGGTTCGGAACCCACCTTAAGCTGTAGGTCCCCTCATCGTGTACTTGACTGCAACCCAGTCCGTCAATGATGGGGTAAAAACCAGGCTTTGTCCAATATGTCTGGGCAGACTGCTCTCATCAGATCACTTGATTGCATTATAAAAATGCGTCCGTGACTGATGATATATACCGGGACAGCCCAGTGCAAAATGATCAAATAAGAACCAACTCTAACCAAAAATGCCTTCGACATATTGGGCAGTATAAGCCTGTGACAACATTTCGCCACAGAATTTTTTTTTAATAATAATAATAATAATAATAAGTCGTCGCCCTAGACCTAGAGTTATACTACGCCATGTCCACTTTTTGAACATTTTTAAAATTATTATTTTATTGCTCAGTAAGTGTTAAACTTTGCTATTAAATCAATTTCCCCCCGAAATTTATTCTCTAAGCTATTGAAATTGTTAATTAAAATAGTGAAGTTAATTAAAATTTGAAATTATATTACGCCATGTTCTTTTTTGGTTTGTTTTAATTGAAAAAATGGCAACTTCGTAGAGCATATTTTATATTCATAACTTAACTTTAACTTGCGAAATGACAAGTTTCAAAAATATGTTTAACCTTTAAAGTAGAGGTGAGTGGAGCCAAACGGGTACTTGCTTTAAAAATGATAAACCGTGTCAACTTGAATTTTTTAATAAAAGTGGCCCCGTGGTCCTGAGTTTATAGATAGACTTTCGTAGCATTCTGTATGACATGGCGTATTTTACGACGTAAAAAGTGTTTTCGGATGTCAATAGTTTTTTCCGACGCTTTTGGAAAATTGGGTTTTGCTTTCGTATATCATCGTCCATTATGATTAAGGTATATTCATTTCACGTAAAAAAGTTGCTGAACATGAATGTATTGTTACATTTTGATTTTCTGATTATTTTAAATGTTTTCCGGATACCAATATACAAAATTGACATTTTTTCTTTCTTCATAGATTGTAGTCAAGTGTCAACTAAGAGACTCCTTTTTAATAATAATTGATTAAAAAAGCAACGTAAATCAAAATCATTAGTAACATTTTTTAGCCAACTATATTCTCGACCGAACCATACCTAATACGTTTTCAAACAAAAATATTTTCGAATCGGTGTAGCCGTATTCTCTCCTAACCATCGGAATATTACTCGAAAGTTAATAATTTGGGAATCACCCATTCGATTCAAGGTATGCAATACAATAGAATAATTTAAACTATCATTTTGTTCAAGTTTTTATTTAAAATATACATTGAAAACAGTTGAATTTAAAAATATTTTGTTCACAGAGCGTACTGTAATTTAAAGAAAAAATTAATTTCTTAATTTCACATTACGCCATATTCGATCCTGAATTATGTTGTAGGCTCGGTTTTAAGAAATTATTATCAGTTTGTGTTTAAGTTTATTTAAACTTAATGTTCCTAACTTCAATCTTGAAATCTTAAAAAATATACAATCTGTTGTACATTGTGGAAATTCTTTTTCAATAACTTCGAAAATCTTTTGAAATGTGTATCCTCTTATAACCTTTAAAAATCGTTAAACATATTTAAATGCCTTTGTTCGAAATCTGCGGAAATGTGTGCACAATTTAGAAAAATTGGGTTACCTTTTTTTTAATCTTTTCAAATAGTGCCTTTAAATTAATTTTTCAAAGTAAAAAATCATTAAAAAATGTTCCAAGAATCTCACAGAATTCTTTTCAATATAAAAAAATTTTAAAAAGTCCTTAAAAGCTTTAAAATCGTTTCAAGTGTTTTAAAATCTTTTTAAATATTATCTTAAAACAAAGTTTTAAAAATAAAAATCATTTTAAACTTTCCGAGGAATTTGAAGACATTTTTTTAAATTTTCTTTCAACCTTTCCAAAACTAAGTTGAAAAAAAATTATCTTAAAAAATAATTGTGTTTTCTTTTTTCAAACGGAATTCATTTTGTGTACAATAGTTTTAAGGAAATTGTAAATAAAAAACAATTAACCGAATACAAAAAAGCAATTATGTTGATATTTTAAAAATGTAACTTGATACAGAAATTTTTTTCTCAAGTATTATTTTATATTATTAATTTTAATCGAAAACAGGGCTTGCAAAAATTTGAAGGAATTTTTGAGACAATAGAAAACTCTTTTAATTTTTGAAACTTTAAATACGTTTAATCCCTCTGTAGTAGCTAAAAGTGATAATTTTTTAAATGATGGATTATCCTGATAGGATACATCAATTGTTACTTCTTCCTCAAAAACTGATTTCAAAACATGATTTTTCCACCTGTACCTGCCCTATTATATTATTTAAATTGAAAAAAAATGATTACATTTAAACAAAAATTTTATGTAACATTCCTCGAACCTTCCCTTCTCCCTAAAAGCGTTACGTAATATATGGACGATCCCTAACTTACGATCCCCTTATCTCAATTAACATAAATTTAATCTAAGTTTTAATCCGTGTGCATCCATGGATGAAATGTTTGACCTATTTTCCATTAGTAACAAGCCTAATCACATAAAAATGACTTTTATTGCGTATTTCGCGCGGATATTGCGTGTTAAGCACCTTCTTTGTTTTTCCAACTCTGTTCTTTCTTTTTTTATCTTCCTAGGTATTTGATAATATTACAAACAGCTGGGGCTCTTTTATTAATCTTGTGGTGTTCTGATAAAAAAAAAAAATTCCACAACAGATGGATTTTTATACTCAGCATTTTATAACTTGAGAAGAAAAAAGAATGGAATTTTGCGAGATAAACATTAAAACTGTCAATTTGGTTAAGTAGAAACTTGTCTTTTAGAGAGTATTAGGTGGTACGTGTTTTAGTATTTTGCAACAAAAATGTCTGCGAAGTTATGCGTATTTCAATGTTATGTTTGTTTTCTTAAAAAACCAAAGATTTTTCTATCAACCTCTATATTTTTTTATTTGAATTGAGATATTTATAATTTTCTTTCTGATTCTAGTATTGTATATGGGCTTCTTTTGAAATCAGTGGGGAAACTTAAAAATGGTTCAAATTTAACAAAATGGCATTTTTTCTGAAAAAATTCAAGTCATCGTTCTCAAAAAAACCACGCTTATATTTTTTGCCATTTTTTTTCTACTTTCATAGGGAAGACATCTTCTGAACTTTATACAGGGAATTTTTCTTGCAAACAACGACAGATACGTACACATTTAAAAATAAAAGTTCTTATGCATAAAAAAGCTCTGTAAAATATACTTCTTGCTCTTTTATATTATATTACATCGCTTACAAGAAAAATTAAAAGATAACATTCGTAGAAAAAAACAACTTTCCGACCTGAATAATAGTTTAGTCTGCATAAGGCTGATAGGATACTCTCTTCTATTAGCAGAAACTTCTTAAAAATATTGGAACAAATAAAAAAGGTGGATTTTCCAGAAAATATTCTTTTTTTCAAAATTTTGAATAAAAAATAAGAAAGATGTTCTGGGAAACCCAATCTTTCAACTTTTTTCCCATAGTTTCTCACAATTTCTACTCATATAAGGAATATTTTGTATCAGATTTATGCGGGCTTTACCATTTTTAAGGCCGAGACCATTTTTTCGTCCCACATAAAACTAATAAAATATCTTCGTTCTGAAAGTAGAAATAAGGGTTTGTCCATATATTACGTAAGACGTTTTTCTGTTGTTTGAATAAAGACGAAAATAATATTTTTATCAAGTTGAAAAGGACACAGCGATATAAACAAAAGAAAAAATTATTACGTAATATATGGACGATCCCTAACATTTTGTTAATTTTAAACCTTTTTTAAATTTCCTGGCGGGATTTCAAATGAAGCCAATAAACGCTATTAGAAGAAAAGTAAAACGATAAATATCTCAATTAAGTAAAAAGTTATAGAGGTTTGAATACAAAATTGAGTTTTTTTAACGAAGCAGAAATTCAAATTTTTTCCCGAAATAAAAGAAAAAGTTATCGCCTAATTTCTTGATTAAAAAATACTATTAAAAAATCACTGTGCAAGTTTTTGTGCCAAAAATTCGACTTTTCAAAGTTTTTAAATTTTCATTTCTAAAATTTTAACTATCCCATCTTGTGAAATACAGAATGATTTTTATCATGGTGCCATGTAACCCTAAGTTTTGTTCGTTATGAAAATAATATCAAGGTGGATATTAATATCCTTAAAATTATGACTTTCAGACAAATTTGGGATTAAAAAGTCAAATTCATCTCTAAAAATCTGTTTAAATGATGAAACTTTCAGGAAATATTACTTAATATTACTTACTCGAAATTTCAAAATAAAGAAGCTTTTTAAACTTTCATGGAAAGTTTTAAGAGAATAAAAAATTGTTCTAGAAATTCCTGAGAAAATTTCTTATCATTTTTCATTTTGAGAAACTAATTTTAAGAGAATATCAAAAACAATTTTTTAAACATCTCATATGACTTCCTGGAAAATTAAAAAAGAATGTAGAAGATTGTTAAGCATACTTTTTTAATTTTCAAGGATTACAAAATTTAAAAAAAAAATTGGAGTAAGTTGTAGAAGTATTTAGAAGTTTTAAAAAGATTCAAAAATAATCTTATTCCTAATAAATGTCAGCAAATTTCAAACGTAGATGTTTTAAGATTCCGAACAAAAAATGTGGAAAGGTTGTTCCAAGAGAATCAACCAACTTTCTTAAGAATCCAGGAAAAATTCTAAATTATATTTTATTTTTAAAAATAAATTATAAATATTACTTAAAAAGGTTTTAAAATATTACCAAAACAGTCAAAAAAAGATCAGAAAGGTTTTCAAACAATTTAGGGAAAATTCGGATCAGTTTAAAAGATAATTTTGAAGTTTTGGAATAATTTTAAAAATAGTTTAAAGTTTGCGAACATTTCCAAAAATTTAAATCAATATATAGATTTTTAATGATTTCGAAATTTAATTTTTTAAAGGAATTCAAATTCTTTCAAATTTTTATTCAAATTTGTATTCAAATTTTATTCAAATTTTTATTCAAGATGATAAAAAAATGCCTGGAATGATTTTTCATGCCTTAGTCAATTTTTTTAATATTGAAATTTTTTGAAAATTTAAGAAATAATTTGATTCAGTTAAAAGACATTTATGCTCTTTAAAAATTTTAGAGATTCAGAATATTTTAAAACCTTGAAGCATTTCCGGAAGTTGATATAATATTTTTAAATTCCTTCCAAACTTCTACAAGCCCTAAATATTTTTGAACTGACTTGAATTTTTCCTATAATTTGATTCGAAATTTACATTTTGCATTAAAATATATTTTTCTACTCAAATTATAATTTTATTCGTTTTTTTTCGGGATTGAAAAATCTTTTTTATTGAAAATTCATCGTTTTAGTTGAATATTGCGGTTTCAATATCAATTTTCCGTTTAGAATTCATCTTTTTGTTTAAAAATTCAACTATTTAGTTAAAAAGTAAATTTTTTGTTGTAATTTTGATTTGAGATATCTGAAATGGTCATAAATGTTTTTAGATTTCCTGAAGAATCTTAGGAAGATTATATGTATATAACCTTAAAAACAAATAATCATATAAACTTAAGAAATTAATAGTTATTCGAAATTTGATTAACAATAATTTTTTTTCTTGAAATCGAAAAATTTGACGCATGTGATTGACGATATTAGTATAACAATTAGGGAACTAAAGACTTTCATTTAAAAAATGTATGTCTTTTTTCATTTTTTAAAACTATTTTTGTAAAACAAAATTTTTTGTCAACAAGGTAATTTATATTTCCTGACAATTTCATAATATAAAAAAATTTAGGGATAAATTTGACATATTAATCACAACTTTCTCATAAAATCGCAACTGTACCAGATTGGACTGTTAAAATTGTAGAAATGAAACTTAAAAAAAAATAGAAATTCAAATATTCGACGTAAAAATCCCTGTGAAGTTGTACCCCCGATATTAAAAATTAAATTTTTTTTTAGAGTTCTGAGTACACATCTTCAATAGTCCCGGAGTTCTTTATATGTTTTAGCGATAGTTCTGACAACTAAAGCATTGTAAGCCGATTTTTCGAAAACCGGGGCTAACTTCACACTTCACCCCACTTTTGCAAAAGTGAACTTTTTGGGAGTTCCGGGTAGATTAAACATAGTTCTCAAGTTCCTGATAATTCTTAAAAATATTTCCGGCTAATATCACCTAAAAACCTTTTATAAACAAAAAGTAGCTAGCTGCCCACTTTTGACAAATTTTTGAACAAACAATTTTTGACAAATTCGTTTGAATTATCCAAAAGTTCTTTATAGTTCGTTATAGACCCACCAACAAGAATTCTACAAAAAAGTCCTAAAACATTTTTCGATCAAGTCAAAATTAGAAGTACTATGGCTCTTTTAAGAAAAACCAAAATTTTGGAATTCAAAACTTTGAGTTCCAAGAGTTCTGATCAGAGTACTGGAACACTCAATATGAGGTCTACGAAAAAGTCTCACAACGGAGATGTGGACTTCTTAATCAGAGCTCTACAAAAAAGTGATACAGCACTTTTCGATCAAGTCAACATTCGAAGAAGTGCGGCACTTTTAGTAAAAACCAGAAATTTGGAATTCCAAAATGTTGAGATTTCTAAGAGTTCTGATCAGTGTTCTGGACTTCTTCATGAGAACCCTACCAGAAAGCGTTATAGCACTTTTTTGTAGAACTCTCCTTAAGAAGTCCAGAACTTCGATCAGAACTCTCAGAACTCTCAACATTTTGGAATTCCCAAATTTTGGTTTTTCTTTAAAGAATCATAGTTCTTCTGATTTTTACTTGATTGAAAAGTGTTATGGGACTTTTTTTGTAGAATTCCTGTCAGTGGGTCCAGAACTCTAAATAGAACTTTTGGAATCATGCAAGAACAAGTTAAATTTATTTAAAGTAGGGGGCTAGTTACTTTTTTCGAAAAACGGGTTTTTGGTAATATAAGCAGGAACTCTGCTTAAACATTGTCAGGAACTCTAAAACTATGTTTAATCTACGCGGAACTGACAGGGATGACATAAAACCTTCCATAACGATTTTTAAATATCTCTATCAAAATCTGGAGAAAATAGGGAATCATTTTCTCCCAAAAAGAGAAATTTCCTACTTGAAAGGATCTATGATTAATCAAATTGTGAATTAATAACATGCTAATTATCATTTATTTAATTTACGAGTAAATAATTAGCATGAGAATCTGTATTATTACGAAAAAAAAAGTTTAACTGTATACAAAACGTGCACAAATTTAATTTAAATAAAATTAGTTATTTTCTTCATTCACTTTCATAGTTTCAATTTCTCGGAATTAATAACAGCGAATTAAGCCACAGAAGGTGTTAATTGAAATTAAATTTGCTTTCTCTTTCATATATTTAATTTATTCTCTCAAATTTAATCTTTCTCTATCGGAAAAAATAAAATAAAATTGGGTCAAATAAGGAACGAAGTAGCGGATCGAGCTCTTTAATTAAGTCTCTTGAAATTTTCTCGGATGTTGTGTTTTATTTTTCTCTTTAATACAGTAAAATGATGCGTTTCTTTTTAATACCATGGGAGCAGACTCTTGATTATTTCCTCCAGAGAAGTTTAAATGCAATTTCCTTTGACAAGATTTCTCAGCGGAGGATGCAATTAAAAATTACTAGAGTGCTGAAATTATGTAGAGTCCTTCGATCAAAAGCTCTTCTCTAAAAAGTGTTCTTAAATAATTTATGCAAGATTTTCATAATAACTTTTAATTGTTTTGTTTTGTATTCCCCTCTCCCTTTTGTTCCGTAAGGTGTAATATTTTTTGCTCGATATACCAATCAATTCACACCGGAAACAAGATTTCAGGGTATTTCAAAAGATTGAAAGGGATTAAAAAAGTTTTAGGATCTTTAAAACTATTTGAAAGGGCTACGGGAGGTTCTATAGATTCCAAATGGTTAAAAAAGATTTTAAGGATTTGAAGAAATTACCTAGTACAATATCAGAGGTAATTTTAATTTTCAAAGGATTTTACAAGATTTTCGGGAACTTCAGGGAGTTTAATCAGATTTCTAGGAACTTGAGGAATTTCAAAAGATTCGGATTTAAAAGGATTTTGGAAAGTTAATTTCTGAATATCATAAAGGATTTTTAAGAGATTTCAAGATCACCCTTGAAAGATTTTAATGGGTTTTAAGGAATTTCTACAGCTTTCAAAGGAAAGGGTAATTACGGGATTTTAAAGATTTCAAGGATTTTCGATCTTTCTAAAGGGTTTTTAGGAATTTTAAGAAATTTAAAAATAATCCAATAAATATCAAAGGATTTTATGCGACACCGAAGTATTTTTATGAAATATGAAGGATTTCGAAGTAATTTAGAGGACTTTAGAGGTTTTAATGTCTTTTAAATGATTTTAGTGGATTTCAATAGGGATTTTAAGAGATTCGTAAATATTCCCAGGGATCAAATAAATTTCAAACAATTTTAAAGTGTTTTTAAAGATTTCTAAATAATTCATGGTATTTCCAGGATTTTAACTGATTTGTAGGATGTTTAGGGATTTTCACGGCATTTAAAGGATTATTAAGAGTTTTTATGGGATTTTGAAGATTTTAAGTGATTTCAAGTATTTTCATAGGTTTTAAAGGATTTTGAAGAATTTCCATGGAGCTCAATAGTTTTAAAGGGATCTTAAGAGTGGAATTCAACGGATCCAACAAAAATTTCACATGCTTTGGAAAATGTTAGGGATTTAAAATATTTTCAGAGCAAATCACAGGATTTTAAAGGATTGATCGTTTTTCTGAATTTGTTACTTTAAAATAATAATTATAATAATTTAATATTGCATTTACTGTCGCAGTTATTGAAATTAAGAATTTATGAAATTCACGAAAATGAAAGAGTCGCGTGCAGGTGCTTCAAAATTTAGATTTACGAGTTTTTTCAGGTTTTTCCATAACAATTTTTTTTTTAATTATAGCCATATTTTATGATTTCCATTCCAGAAAAATTAGGGACTTTTAAGGGAAGGGGAAAAATATTCTAAGGAAGAATTATTAAATTAAGTAAATATAATTACATTCTGCTTTTAATAATTTTAAGAAATATAGAAATCATTTTTGAGAATCTTGGGTTTTCGAACTCGTAATCCAGAGTAATGCGAGTCATGAAGCAATCCAGTGTAATCCACTGTGAACCACTTGTAATCCTGGATAATTCACCTGTATTATATAGTAAACCAGATGTAAAACCTATAATCCTACCTAATTCATTTGTAATTAGCAGTGATCCACTTGAAACCCTTGGTAATTTGAAATTATCCGTAGGAAGCCAAGTAATCTAGTAATTCATTGTAATCTATTTGTAATCTGAAGTTATCTGATGCCATTCAAGTAATCCTGGTTAAATATACTTATACCGTAGTGAATCCATTTTTTAATCTAGGTAATCCACGTGTAACCCGTTGTAATCCATTTCTAATACGTGGTACTCCACCTAGACTCAGGAGGAATCCTAGGTGTTTCTCCTGTAATACTAGATAATCCACTGGTAATTCTAGGTAATCTTCTTGAAATCTGTAGGAATCCTTTTGGAATGTGAAGTAATCTGAAGCAATACAAGTATTCCGGGTAATACCAGTAGTCAAGTGTAATCCACTTGAATTTCTCGGCCATCCGCTTTCAATTCGGAATAATTCTATTAATTAGGGTTGACCCTAGATTATCTACTTGTAATTCTAGGTAATCCACTTGTCATTCAGAGTAATCTATTTCAAATCCGCAGTAATCCGCGTCAATCTGATTAATCCTACGGAATCGTCTCGTATTTTTAGGTAGTTAACTTTTGATCCTAAATAATCCACTTGTAATATGCGGTTGTCTGCTTGGATTCAGGATTAAATCAGAGTAATTAAATTGTAATCCCAAGTATTCCGTTTATAATCCATTGTAATCCACTGGCAATCCTAGAAAATCTACTTGTAATTCGAAGCTATCCGGAATAAACTAGACTGATCCGAGTAGTCCAGTAGAATCGAAGTTTAATCCGCTTAATCCACTCTGATTTCAGAGTAAGTTCATTAATTCGGCGTAAATATAGTTAAACCACATGTCATTCTACATAATCCTCTTATAATTTGCAGTAATGCATTTGTAATCTGAGGTAATGTGTAATAATCCAAGTCATCCTAGGTTATCCCCTTGAAATACGCGGTCTGCTTGGATTCTGAACTAAATCATACTAATTTACTTGTAATCCTAAGTATGCAGCTTGTAATCCGAAATAATCCACTGGTATTCCTAAATAATTCACTGGCAAACCTTGGTAATCTACTTGTAGTGCGAAGCAATCCATAGTAAACTAGAGTATTGGAATAATTCAGTGTAATCCACTTGTAATCCATTCTAAATCCACTTTTTATTCGGGATAATTGAATTAATCTGGCCTAATCATACATAAGCAACTTGTAGTTTCAGATATTCCGCTTATAATTTGCAGTAATCCATTTGTTATCTGAAGTAATGCGGAATAATCCTAGTAATCCTACGCAATCCACTTGTAATTCGAAGTAATACCCTGATAGCTACAGAAATAAATATTTTTTCAATTTTTTCATCCTTGAAGCCGTTTTCATTTAAATATTTTTCATTTTTAAATAGTTTGACTTTTCAAATCGTCAGTTACAAATTTTTGAATTTTGTGATATATATTCAAAAATGGTTGAATTATGAATTGTTTGATTTAGCACTTATTTATAGTTCGAAATTGTTAAAATTTAAGTTTCTTCAATTTGAAATTATCTAATTTTGAAGAGTTAATCTGAAACTTTTCAATTTTGTACATTTTTAATGAAAAATCAGGCAACTATTAAGTCTTTCCTTTTCAATTGCACAATTTCTAGCGATTTCAATTTTCAACTAAACAATCTTTATACTTTTTTCATACATGTTATTCAATCGTGAAAGCTTTCAGTTTGATATTTTCCACTCCTAAGCTTAGTTATCTAATAATTTTTATTTAATAAATAAATGTTTTCAATTTAAAAGAGATCTACATTTAAAGCTTTCATTAATAAAAAACTGTACAAAGTTAAACAAGCTGAATTTAAAATCAAACATATTTAAATCTAAAATTATTGAATTTTGAACTTATTAAATTCTAAGACTTTTAATTTAAAATGTTTGATTTTAGTTCGCTTTATTTGAAATTGTTAATTTAAAGACCAATAATGATGTATTGACAGTAGTATTTCAAAAATGGTTCAAATTCATTTTTCCGGGCTTTCAAGATCTATAAATGGCCTGCGCATTTTATTACATTTTTGCAATATTTGAAATTGCTAAATTGGTGGAACACTGTTCGAATTTGTTGTAGGTTTATGGTTTTCCAAACGTGATTGGTTTGGGTAAATGTATCCATATCTTCTATAAGCAGAAGCGCTTTTCTTTTAGAAAATATCCAGAAACACTTAGGTCAAATGAGTTGTATTTTGTCAAAACGATTGCTTTTTTCTGGAATGGCGAGAAGAAATTACTTGTATTTCTTTCGAAAAATGCTCTTACAACTCTTTTCGACCATTTGCTCTTCCTCCTTCAGGTCGTTCACTTCCTGCTTGTCCCCTGAGACAATCTTCCGCCAAGAACTCCCATTTCTAATATTGTACAGATAGCACAGGAATGTTCCAATTGCTTTCAGATAAAAAGCAAATATTAACTGAGACAAAAAGTATTAAAAAATTTTTTTCATTCTCGAAAGGTACTAACTTAATAAAAAGACAGGGGGCCGAAGGGGTTAAACCACTGTTGTAATCTAGTATGCACTGCTATGTAATCCCATTTAATCCCTTGTAATCTTTTGTACTTCCATGTAATCTTTGAAATCCCTTGTATTCACTGTAGTCTTGTGTAATCCAATGTAATCTCGTGTAATCCCTTGTATTCCCAAAATGTCGAACTTTTTAAATCACCGTTAAGCACGCGATTAAGCGTTTTTTTAGCACTGACCAAGAATAGCTAAAATAAAAGTGCGTTTTAAATATTGCATAACACCAAATAATTGAATTTTTCTACATACAACGTATATATTTTTAACAAAAAATAAAACATTTAAGTTTTTAGTTACAAAAAGTAATTTCAGTTTTTTAAAAAACGAGTTTTCAACCAAATAGTTGAATTTTCAAACTTGGGTGGATATTTGACAACAGAATAATTTTTAGCAAAATAGTTCGACCTTTACCAAGTATATTTGAATTTTTAACAAAAAAAATGAATTTTTAACCAAGAAGATTAATTTTATATCAAAGACGACGAATTCTCAAGAAAATACGTGAAATATGATTTTTTTTTTTTTACTAAAAAAGTTAAATTTCAACAAAATAGTTTTTTTTAATCAGTATAATTATCAATAGAGTAATCAAATATTTAACTAAAAGAGATGATGTGTAAACCAACAATATATACAAATTTTCAATTACAAATTATTAACTTCAAATTAAAAAAGATTACTTTTACCGACAGATGAATTTTTTATCCTTAAGGACGAATTTCCTATCCAAAAAAAGAAATGTTCAATAAAATAGTTAAATTTTCTGCCCGAAAATATGAATTTTTTATGAAAAAAGGTTATTTTCAACAGAATGGTTAAGTTTTCAACCAAATAATTAAACTTTGAATTGAAAAACAGAATTTTCTTAAAGAAATATAATAAATGATAATAAAAAGAATTAATATTCAACCGAAAATAGTTGGATATTCTTATTGGGTTCAATTAATTCAGAACAAAAATATTAATTACTTAATAGTGGTACCTTTATAGGCTTTAAGTCCCTTACTATTTTTGTATCGCTAAATTATTATTGAATTTTTTCGTTTCAAATATTCCATGACATTCGAAGAATATACTGCATTTCTCAACACAAAAATTTAATAGGTATGAAAAACTTGATTACAACAAATTAAAAAATTTAAACATTATTTGTTTATTCTACCTTGTCAAAAAACAGATTTCTGAAAAAAAGTTTCTTTATGATTTTAAGAATCAAAATAATATTATTAATAACGTTATTTCAAATAGAAAACATAATTTAAAATTTAAAATATTCAAGACATAGAAAAAATATTTATCTTAGTAATGTTTTTTGCAACTGAATTTTCTCTTACTATTACTACTTAACTATTTTTGAAAAATGCTGAAATTGTAACAAGTGATGGCCTTTTTTTTCGGATAATATTTTATACACTTCGACAATTAAAAATGATAAATCTAAATTTTTCTATGGCTGAAACCGTTAAGTCAATTCTTTGTTAAATAATTTTGTTGATAAATAAATATATTTGAAGATTATTCACTTATTTTCAGAAGTGGAAACAGTACAGTTTTAGGGGAATATTTTTCCTGAAAAAATAACTCGTGATGTATTACTATTCTACCATTTTTGAAAAATCGGTAAGAAGCGACGTTAAGAAAAAACTGAATTACGAAAAATATGTTTAGGATAATTATATTTTGAAAGTCTTCAGTTTGTTTCATACATAATTATATTTTTCCTTTTATAATACATGAATGATAATATCATTTTAATTCATAAAATCGTAGACAATTTTTTCCAGACATCTCATTTTGGCACGAAAACAAATTTAAGAAAGAAATTAAGTATCAGTTAATTTTTTGGAACTATTTTGAGGTTAAATTTCTACGCAGTCCCTGATATTATTAGTGAATTTATTATTATTATTAATCTTTTGAAATTTCATGTAATCCCGTGTTATTTTGTGTAATCCAATATGTAATGTTATGTAATATGATGTAATCTTATATAATCCCGTGTAATCTTCACTAATTCCATATAACCTTATATAATCTCCTGTAATCTACTGCAATATTATTTAAATCCTGTCATATTGTAATATAGTGTACACGAAAAATCGAAGCGGTTCATCCCTCCTTGTAGTGAAGCGTTTTTCGAGTTGAAAATTTTCGCTAATTCAGTTTTAGAAAGAGGTGTACATATGTATGAAAATATATTGAAGTAGATGCTTTCAACAGCTGGTTGGCTGTAAAGTATATTTAACCGTAAGTGTAACGTCGTTTATGCACCAATAAACATATTAGTCATTGATTACGCAAGGCAATTTCCACTTTTGCTAAATTAAGTACGATTAAAAAAAGTATTGTGAATCATATTATTTATTTGTATAATCTACTCATTGAGATTAAAATGTAATTATTTTGTTGAAATTTCAACCACTTTGTTAGAAAGTAATTTTTTAATTAAAATTTCTTTCTTTTTAGTAGCAAAGTATTATATTTTTTATGAAGAAATAATCTCTTTTTATTAAAAATTTTACTTTTTGCTTGAAAATTTAATTATTTTGTTCAAAATTCATCTCTTTTGGTTGAAATTAATTTCTTTTTGTTTGAAACATTTAAATTCAAATATTTTAGTGGAAATTTAATTTTTTGATGAAAAATTACCTTTTTTTGTTGCAGATTTAATTATTTTTAAAAAATGCAATATATTTCCACTTGAAACCCTTGGAATCTGGTACCTACCTTAATTTTATTTTAAATATGCATTTCGCTCCTATTCTCATATTTTCGTGAAAAATCACCCAATTTCCCATGGTTTGAAAGTATTTTTGCCTGTAAATGATGTAATAGTAACTAACTATAATAATAGTATTTAATTTAAGTTTAATTTGAAAATTTTGTTAAGTAAAAATGTTTGAATTCAGGGCTTTCTAATAATTAGAAGATATAAGTTTGTTTATTACAGATTTCATTTTTCATATTACTCGTGATAAGATTTGTTTAGGAACGTTAAATATGATTGTATAGCAAAAAAAATGGAAAAGTGGTTTAAACAACTTTCCCTCTTACATGATAACATGAGACTGACCTGAGTTGAAACTACTTGTTAGTAGAAAAAGACGTTCTTGGCAAGCCTGGTTGGCAGATAAGAGATCGTTGATTTCGTATCCTTTGCTCGTTGACCATGATTTCTCCTTGAGAAAAAGAAATATTAAGAGTTTTTCTCACAAGGAGAAATGAAGTTTTAAGTCAAGGACATTATTTCATTTAAAAAAATGTTTGAATAATAAATTGTGTAGCTATATTATTACAGATTAATTGTTATTCAAGGATCAAGTAATATTTGAAAAAATAAAACCTCAGACTGAAGAAAAAACTAATAATCATTACACTTTACATTCCCTGCAAAAAATACCAATTTGATTAAATTATTGTACAGTATTATTCGAGAAAATTAATATAATACAAACAATATTTAACGAAAAAATTCATTTTGAGTCAAATACCTTCATTTTCAACATTCAAAAATGAATTTTCAAACAAAAGGATGGATTTTCAACAACGAAGAATAAATTTCTACCTAAAAAGACAAATTTTTAATAAAAATTCATAATTTTTCAACTTAATACTTTAATTTTTCGTTGTATAAAGAATAAATTTTTTACAAAAAATGAAACAGTTAAGTTTTCACATAAAAAATATTATTTTAATGAAGAAAAACGAGCTTGAACAAAATAGTTAAATTTTCAAACCTAGGTGGATATTCAACAAAAAAAATTAATTTTGAACAAAATATTTAGACCTTTACCAAGATTAGTTGAATTTTTAACAAGAAAAATGAATCTTCAACCAACAGCATTAATTTTTTACCAAAAAGGAAGAATTCTCAATAAATTACGTAAATTTGAAAACAATTAGTTTAATTGTTAAATAAAAAAGATGAATTTTCATTTAAAAATAAAGTAATAGAAAAGTGTTTCAACTTTTAACCAAAAAAGGTACATCTTCAACCAAAAATATTAATTAGCTAAAAAATAGTTAAATTTTCCACCCGAAAATATGAATTTTATATGAAAATAGCTTATTTTCAATAAAATATAAAAATTTTCAAACAAAGAAACGAATCTTTAATCATCTTTTAACCAAACAGTTGAATTTTCAACCATTAAAGATGACTTTTTATAAATCGTTCAATTATCAACAGAAAAATAATTCAAAGTTTAACCGAAGAGCTGAATTCTCATTAAAAAATATATTAGATGGTAATAAAAAGAATTAACATGAAATTGAAAAGTAAGAAAGGGGGTAGGGAAAGGGAGTTTTCTAAATAGGGGTAAAGAGGGGAAAAAAATCAAAGTTCTTTTTGTTAGCCATTATTTTCCGATTAGAGAAATGTCGGAACTCGTTGAACCTTTTAGGTGTTTATAGCTATAAATCAACATATTCCAGAGAAGATTTTCTGACTGAAGCAAATATCGAGTTTAATGAGTTTTCTAACAGAAATGAGAACACGCTAGACAAGTTGTTATTGCATCAAAGTTCGGGCTTTTCGTTAAAGCAGTAAAAGAACACAATTGTAAAATACCACCTTTCAGTAACAAACTGTCTGTCTTGAATATGAACAGTTATTTCCGAGGGAAAAGGGTTGGTAAACTAGTGGTTAAAAACTTACAATGCACGCAAAGAATGAGGGGAACTAGCATGTCTTCATTTGCCACAATTGTTTTTATTTCTTTTAGTTTAGTGAAATAAAAACTATTTTTCTGGAAATTTTTTTGCAATACTTTTTTCAATTACCTGCATAGACAAATAATGGACTTTATGTAATTTATCACGAAATTAATATCTTTTCATGCAAAAACAGGAGTAAATAAGAATAAAAAAATATTTAACACTAAATAATATTCATTTTAATTGTGTATTTATCAAACAAAATGAATATAATAATAATGATCTCGATATCTCTTCCATCTTTTCGGATTCCACATAAAGGGCGAAAAATTAAAACTATTGGCCGTTATTTAATAATCACGAATAATGAAAATTTAATTAACAGTTTATAAAAGACATTGAACAAAATAAATCTATAGGTTACATGTCTTACTTCTTTGCGTAGACGATATACACTAAACGTAACTGGTTTTCTAACTAAAATAGTTTCAAAAGCTCTCTAGGATGTTTTTCAGGTGTACTTTACTTTTACTTACTTTTCAACTTTACTTTTAATTTTTATTTTTACTTTTTACTTTTTCCACTCAATACATCTGAACTTCAAAAAATGAAGAAATTCACGGTACAGCCTCCGCGTTTTATGTCTGACTTTGGATTTTAAAGTTCATTGTACAAATTCTACAATTTGGTTTAGCTTAAAATACCTTCTTTGTCCGTAAATAATTCAATATGCATCTAATACATACAAAAACTTTTAAGTTACAGTGCAATTTTAGCCACAAATTCGTACGTGGATACCCGGATACCTGGTTGCCAATAATGTAAATTTATTTGGTTGGTTACACAAGGGTTAAACATAAGATTTCATCTCAGTCGGAATTAGAAGCAAAGAAGAAAATTACTAATATCAACGTAAAATTCGCCAACTTTGTTTTGTTTTAAATATTTATAGTTTAAAATCATTCAATGTTGAACTTCTTTTTGAAATAGATCTATCTGAAAGATTTCCAATTGAATATCCTTCCATTTTTAATGTATGTAGTTTAAATTGATGTATTTTTGAATGTTCTTGTTTAATAGTTCAATTGTGAAGATTTACAATTAAAAAATCCTTAGTTTCAGAAATTCATAAGTTAGATTTCTTAAATTGTGATGATTTTGAAGGTCAGAAGTCAAGTTTTCAGTTCTAAATTTTCTAACTTGAAGAAAATTCTAATTTAAATCATGAAAATTACAGAATTTTTAATTGTAAAATTAAAAACTATTTAATTTCAAAAGATGTATAAATAAACATTCTTAAATTGGGGTTATTTCGATCAACAGTCAAGTTCTCATTGTTATAGTTTAATTTTGAATATTTTTAATCGAAAACTCCTATATTTAAAAAATGTTTAAATAAAAATTATTAAAATTTGATGATTTTCATGATATCGCATATTAAAAGTCAAGTTTCCAATTAAGCATTAAAATGACAGAATTTTAGTAGTGAATCTTATAACTTGCATAATTTTTAAATGTAAATTGCAAAAATTAAAAACTTTATTTTTAAATATTCGTGTAAATTAAATGCATGAAATTTTGAACATTTATTTTTATTAGTTCAACTTTAAAGTTTTTAAATTTAAAATTCTTAAATTGACACAATTTTCAATTTGAAATTCTTGAATTTTCAAGATTTGCATTTTTAAACAATTTTCTAATCTGAATCTTCTAAATTGAAGATTTCGGATGTAAAGCATTACGATTGGAGAGTTTTTAATTTGTAAATTTTTAAGTTGGCATCATTTTTAATTTTATATTGTCAAAATTAAAAGCATTTCAATTTGATACAATTTACAGTTTAAAGTTCTACAATTTTGCAAAATTATAAATGAAAACTCTTGGATTTTAGTGATAAGTTTTAATTATGGTATACATTTTCAAAACTAAAAACTATACAATTTTAATGATTCACAGTTAAAGTTCTATAATTGTTAAAATCTGCAACTATAAACTATTCAATTTGAAAGAATAGATATAAAAATTCTCAATTTTTTATTATTTTATAGATCAATAGTCAAGACTCTTTAATTCTTAATCTTCTAATTTGATAAAGTTTCAAATTAGTTTAATTATGATTTAATCATGTTATTAAATTATTATTTAAATGTAAATTTAAAAATTAAAAACTCTTCAATTACAAGGATTTACTATTCAAATTTCTGCAATTTTGAAGAGTTACAATTTAAAATTCTTGAAATATGCTAATATAGAAATGCAAAGTACTCGGTTGCCAAGAATTATATTTCAAAGGTATGCATTTTAAACGTTTTTTTTAGTAGTTCAATGTTGAAGATTTATTATTAAAAATTTTTCATATTATAAATTTTCTGTTGACTCCTAAATACCCAATGTCTATAATAGAAAGTGATATTTTATTAACTAGAAGATATGAATAATTATCAACCAAATGCCTTTTAATTTTGAAGTAACTAATCAGTTCCTTAATACTAAAACACATAATTATGTAATTAAACAAATTATTTGACATGTAAAATTGAATAATTTCCAGTAGAAGATAATTGGAAAAGTGCAAAAATCAAATTTTCAGTTGAGTACTGGAAATTTTGAGAAGTATAATTTAATATTCAAGTTTGCATTATTTCAAACTAAAATTTTGAAAGTTAAACACGATTTTAATTTTCTCATTTTTTTGTTGAAAGTGAATTTCCATAGTTTCTAGCGACTTCATTTTCTTGCCTAGCAATTAATATTGGCTACGGAAACCGCAGGGAAAATAAATTACAAAAGACTTCATTTGCATAACTATATAATTAAGAGACCCAGATTGACATAGAAAATAAGCAATTGTTATTTTTTTACCACATTTTCTAAAAAAAATGTTGAATCGTCTGTAATCGAGTATAGAAAAAGATTCTAACAAATCGAAATGTAATTTAGTATTAAGTTTTTGAAACAAAGAGAAAATCATGAAATATGAAGGTCAATGTTCCTATAATCTTGACCATATTTCCAGCAATCATGACGTCAATTTTATTGCAATTTATTTCACTTTAACGATTGAAAATACTGATTTCTGGTAAAAAAATAACAAAACTTTCTGATTTTATGTGAAAATTCTTCTTAAATAATATTCATTATTAAAAAGAGTTTATAGATTTAAATTTTAAAAAAATTTTCTTGACAAAAATGTGTGCAACATTTTTACAGCATATCGATTGTTACACGATTTTTTTAGATAGCGTTACTTTTCCTCAATTATTAATTTTTTCATTAATTAAAGTTGAATTGCAAGAAGACTTTTTCAGAAAATTATTAAAATGACTAAATCTGTCTGTTGTACTTGAATCTTAGAGCTAATCTATTGTGAATGAGACATTCTATTAATAACGTAATATTGAAATAGATGCATGAAAGAATGAATGTTTTTAAATTTATAATGTTAATGGAAATAGAGGATGACTGAAAAATCCTGACAAATAAAATTCCCGAGGCTGTAAAATTCCCGAAAACGAAAATATTCAAAATAGAAAATTCCTCAAGTGATTAAATTGCCGAAATATAAAAATGCCGAATCGAAAAATTGCCGAGCAGTTTATAATATTTCCGCATTTTAAAATTTCCAAATAATGAATCTCTGTACAGAAAATTTCCGAATTATAAGATATTCGACATTGTCAAATTCCCGACACTAGAAAATTCCGGAATTATAAAAATTCAGATATGGAAACAATAAAAAAAAAATTTCTTAATTAATATTACTTACTTATGAAAAATACAATAATGAAATATTTCCATCAAAAGAGAAATTTTCAAACATTTTATATATTTTTTAAATTTTAAAATAAAAATATCTCAATGCAAATTTTTTTTATTATTGCTCTTTTAGTAAAAAATCTTGTATTGTTCTTTTTCATTGAGAAATATATTTTCTTTCCATTATTTTTATTTCAAATTTAAATTTAAAAAAAATTCAATAAAACATTTCATGATTATATTTTTAATAAATAAATATGATTTGTTCAAAAAAAATTTCAAATGTTTAAAGTAGATCATTTTCTAGTGTCGATAATTTTGCAGTATCGGACATTTTATAACTTGGCAGCTTTCTTAAGAAATTTTATTATTCGGGAGTTTTTAAGTTCGGTAAAACTGTACATTATTCGGAAATTTTATAATTCGAGAATTTGTCAAAGAGAGATTTTTATATTTCGGCAATTTTTTAATTTTGGGAATTTTCTATATACACTAAAACATTTCATGATTATATTTTTGATAAATAAATATGACTTGTTAAACCAAATTTTTTCAAATGTTCAAATTTTATAATTTTCTTGTGTCCATAATTTTGCAGTATTGGATATTTTATAACTAGGCAAATTTCTTCAGGCGATTTTATTATTCGGGAATTTTCAAATTCGGAAATACTATACTTTATTTGGAAATTTTATAATTCGAGAATTTTTCAAAAAGAGATTTTTATATTTCGGCAATTTTGTTAATTTCAGGAATTTTCTATATCGTATATTTTCTTTTTCGGGAATTTTACAGCTTCGGGATATTTATTTTCCGAAATTTTTCATTCGCCCCGGAAATAGATGAGCAGATGTTCTGTTTTGATTGAGATCTATTTAGAACGGTATCTTGTGATTTCAGGTTCACCCATGCGGTCGATACCGGCACAATACCGTGGTGTTTATCTTAGCCAAGGAATACAACTTGAAGAATCTTAGAACAATTCACAGGCTGGACAGATTAACTAGTGGAATTCTTCTTTTTGGAAGAACACCGAAGAAAGCTAGGCAAATGGAACATCAAATTCGCAACCGACAGGTATTTTCATTCATATTTTATTCATTAATAATTAATATTTCACTAAAAATATTGAACTGATCAGGATATCTACTAGGGTGGGACGAAAATAAAAAATTCTGGAATTCGAAATCGCTTTTTTTGTTGTTGAAATATAAACTAAAACATTTTTTTATTGAGAATTAATCTTTTTGTTAAAAATTTAACTTTTTAGCTGAAAAATTCCATCATTTGGTTGGAAGTTGAACAATTTTCTTGACAACTCATCTCTTTTGCTTTAAAGTTCAACTATTCGTTTGTAAATGTAACTGCTTGGTTACAAATTATTTAATTAATTGAAAATTACATTTTTCGAAAAGTACTTTTTTTGATAATTATCGGTTTGTTGAAAATTTATATTTTTGATTGAAAATTCATTTTTGTGGGTAGAAAATTCAACAGTTTCGTTCAAAATTTAAATCTTTTGTTAAAAGTTTAATTATTCTATGGGAAATTAAACTCTGGTGGAAATTTAACTATTTTGTTGAAAGATCGTTTTTTTTGTTTGTTGAAATATTTAACTAATAACATTTGTGCCTCAGAATCAATCTTTTTGTTGAAAATTAAAGTTTTTACATTGAAAATTTAATCACTTAGTTAAAAGTTCATCTGTTTCGTTGATCATTCTTTTTTTTCGCTTTAAAGTTGAGCTATTTATAAGTAAATGCAACTGTTCGGTTACAAAATAATATTTAAAAAATGGAAATTAACTTTTTTATTCGATAATTAATTTGTTTTGAAAATTCATCTTTTTGAGTTTAAAAGTCAAGTGTTTTCTAGAACATTCGACTTCTTAGTTTAAAAATTCAACTGTTTGGTTGAAAATCCAACCGGTTTTGTTTGAAAATTCATATTTGTAGGTTGAAAATTCAACAATTTTGTAAAAAATTCGATTCTTTTGTAGAAAATTGGATTATTTTTCGGTAAATTTAACTCCGGTTAAAAATTCCACTATTTTTATAAAAATTACTGATTTTTTGGTTGAAATGGCGAGAAATATATTTGTTCAGAATGAATCTTTTTGTTGAAAATTCAACTTTTTAGTTTGAAATTTCAACTTTGTGCTTTAAGGTTGAACTGTTTGGTTGTAAATAATAAAGTGTTTAGTTAAAAATTAATTTTTCTTATTGAAAATTAACTTTTCTAATGATGATTAACATTTTTGTTTAAAATTCATCTTTTTGAGTTTAAAAGACAACTTTTTTCGGTAATATTCGACTTCAAGTTTGAAAATTCAAGAATTTTTTAAAATAATTAACTATTTTCGGTTGATTTTCAACCTTTGTTGTTTGAAAAATCGACTCTTTAGTTTAAACTTGAAAAATTTCTTAAAAAATTTAACTATTTTGTTAAAAACTCATCTTTTTGGGTGAAATAAATAATTTTAAAATTTTTCAATTATAATTCGCAATTTTTTATTTTGTCTGAATGTTAATGGTCAGGGAAAATAAAAAATTGATCAGTGAAAATTGCGGGAATTTTGAAAATGAAATTTTGTGACCACCCTGTTAAATGAGAAAATTTTGAATATACGAAATTAATGAATGAAAATTGTTAATTTTCAGGTCCATAAGCAGTACGTGTGTCGAGTAGAAGGTGAATTCCCAGAGGAAGAGGTAGTTTGTCAAGAGCCGATTGAGGTCGTCTCATATAAAATCGGTGTGTGCAAAGTGTCTGAAAAAGGCAAGGACTGTCTGACGAAGTTCAAGCGGCTTAGTTACAACGGAAAATCTTCCGTGGTTCTTTGTAAACCTCAGACAGGCAGAATGCACCAGATTCGAGTACATCTTCAGTACCTTGGTTATCCGGTCGTTAACGATCCTCTTTACAATCACGTCGTCTTTGGACCTCAAAAAGGAAAGGGAGGCGATATAGGTAAGAAAAAAAAACAATGTATCAAATTTAGAAAAATAAAATTACCGAATTGGAAAATTCTCGAATACTAAAATTCCCAAATAAGAAAATTTCCAAACAGTTTATAATATTAACGGCTTGGAAATTCCCGAATGATATTAAATAATTCTAATACTAAAATAATAAAAATTCCTGAATAATAAAATTCCCGAAAAGTTTATAATATTATCGAATTGGAAAATTCCCGACAAATAAAATTCCGAAAAGTTTATAATATTATCGAATTTGAAAATTCCCGAATAATGAAATTCCTAAAAAGTTAAAAATATTACCGAATTTACAAATTCCCAAACAGTTTATATTATTACCGAATTTGAAAATTCCGGGATAATAAAATTCCCTAGCAGATTAAAATATTACATAATTGGAAATTTCCCTAATAATAAAATACCTAACCGGTTAGAAATATTATCGAGTTGTAAAATACCCGAGAAAAAGGTTTCCAAAAATGTAGAATATTACGGAATTTGAAAATGATCGAATAATACATTTTCCTCAGAGTTTAAAATATTACTGAATTTAAAAATTCCCGAACAGTTTATATTATTACCGAATTTGAAAATTCCGGGATAATAAAATTCCCGAATAAATTAAAATATTGTAGAATGGGAAAATTCCCGAAGAATAAAACTCCCGAACAGTAATATTAGCGAGTTGTAAAATTCCCGAAAAAAAAGATTCCCAAAAATTTTGAATATTACCGTATTTGAAAATTATTGAATAATAAATTTTCGGAACAATTTAAAATATTACAGAATTGGAAAATTCCCGAAAAAAATCCCTGGGAGTTTATCATATTACTGAATATGGCAATATGAAAAACCCCGGATAATAAAATTCCTGAACAGATTAAAATATTGCCGAATTGGAAAATCCCCTAAACAACATTTTTGAGAGTTTATAATATTACTAAATTAAAATATTCCTGAGTTATCAAATTCCCGAGATTTACGGAATATTACGGAATTTGGAGATTTCCGAATAATAAATCTCCTGGCAGAAAATTTCTGAATTATAAAATATCTTGACTAAAAAAATCTCAAATTTAAACAATTCAAAAAATATTTTTTTATTTATTTATTAAAATACATTAATCAAATATTTTAGAAAAGCAAAACTTTGATTTTTAAACATAAAAATGAATAATCAATGAAGCAGATAATAAATAAAACATCAACAACAAATTTTAAAATTTCTTAATCAAAAGATGTTGAAGTCAACGAAAAAAAAACAATTTTCAACAAAACATATAGATTATCAACCAGAGAAAATCAGATTTCAATTTTAAATATAAATTTTTAAAGAAAAATAAAATAGTTGCATTTTAAGTGATAAGAATAATTTTCAACAAAAAAAAACAAAGGACGTTTCAACAAAATAGTTAAATTGTCAACTAAAAGGATGATTTTTGAACCAAAATATTGATTTTTCAAGTATAAAGATTAATTTTCTACAAAAAAGATGAATTATCGACAAAATACTTAAATTTTTACCTATGTGCTTAAATTTTCAACTAAAAAACAATAAGTTTTAACCAAGTAGTTTAATTTTTAAAAAAAGAAAATATAGCTTGTCAATCATAAATCAAATAGTTAAATTTTCAAGAGAAAAATTAATTTTTCACCAAAAATATAACAAACTTTTCACAACCAAAATAATTAAATTTTCAACCAAATAATAGAGTTTTGAATGACAAGAAATGAATTTGGAACCAATTACATAATGGTAAACGTTTCAGCAAGAAGAAATGAACTTTTAATAAAAAGTAGTTGGAATATCTTGTTGGGTTCTATTAAATTTTCAAAGCGGAAAATATGAATTTTCAACAAGAAAGTTATTTTTCAATCAAGAAAGCTGAATGTTCAATGAAATAGTTCCAGTTTCAACTGAAAAAGATTTATTTTCGACTAAAAATGCAATCGTTTAATTTTCACTTCAAAAAACTAGGTTTTCAACAAACAATGTATTTTCATCCAGTAAATTTCAACTAAAAAAAAACTAAGTTTTGAAAAAAAAATCGATTTGGCGGCCAAAATTATAAACTTTCAACAAACAAGATTAATTTTTACCGAAATAGACGAATTTTCAACAAAATATATACATTTTTTACAAATAGTTGAATTTTTAACCAAAATGTTAAATTTTTTATGAAATTGTTTAAGTTTTGAGCCAAAAAGATAAATTTTTTACCAAAAGAGACAAGTTTTCAACAAAATACATGAAATATCAACACGGGAAGATCAGTTTTTATTTAAAAGTATCAATTTTCCGACAAAAATGGAGTAGTTACTTTTTCAGTGAAGAAAATTAATTCTGAACGAAAAAAATACACGTTTTTAGCAAAATAATTAAATTTCCAATTAATATTATGAATATTAAAAGAAAAAAATTAGTTTGTAGGAAATTGAAGAACATTTAACTAAATTGTTAAATTTACAAACAAAAAATTAATTTTTTAACAAAGAAAATTAATTTTCTACAAAAAAGATGAATTTTCAACAAATTCATTAGTTTTCAACCAGAAAAGCTTAATTTTCAATTAAAAATATAAATTTCTAATTACGAATGAAATAGATACATTTTCATTTATGAAAATTCATTTTCAATAAAAAAAAGCGAGTTTTAAGCAAAATATTTAAATTCTTAACTAAAATTATGAATCATAAACAAAAAAGGTTTTCAAGGAAAGATTTGAACTTTTAACTAAACTGTGGAATTTTTAACCAAAAGGGTTACTTTTTAAACCAAGAAGAATAATTTTCTAACCAAGATGATTAATTTTATACAAAAAAGGATGAATGTTTAATTAAATTCTTCAATTTTTAAATAAGAATGAAATGAATTTTCAACAAAATAGTTAAAATTGCAATAAAAAATGTTGAACAAAAAAGTTAATTTTTAATCAAAATATTTATTTTCTACGAACTTATTTAAGTTTTGTGCCAAGAAGACAAATTTTCTACAAAACAGCCGAATTTTACAGAAAAAGGTTATCTTACGACTAAATTGTTCAATTTGTAAAGAAATCTTGATTTATCAACAAAGAAATGGATTCTCAACGAAAAATAAAAAAAATGATTTTAATTTTTAATCAAAATGTGTTAAATTCAACCAAAAGAGACCAATTTGTAATAAAATACATGATATTTCAACCAGAAATGATCAGTTTTCAATTAGAAATATAAATTTTTTAATAAAAAGGGAATGAACAAAAAAAACGAATTTTTAACAAAATATTTCAATTTTCGACTAAAATTAAGAATTTTCCAACAACAAAAAAATTATTATTAAGAAAGGAATTGGATATTCGACTAAATTGTTGAATTTTTAAACAAGAAATGTATTTTTTACCTAAGAAAATTAATTTTCTACAAAAAAGATGAATAATCAACAAAATACACCAATTTTTAACCAGAAAAGGTCACTTTTCATTTAAAAATATAAATGTTAAAATTCAAGAGAAATAGATACATTTTCAATTATGAAAATTAATTCTCAGTCAAAAAAAAAAGAATTTTTAGCAGCATAGTTGTTCTTTCAACTAAAATGATGAATCTTCACACAAAAAAATGATTTCCAACAAAAAAGATAAATTATCAATAAAATACATTAATTTTTATCCAGAAAGGGTCACTTCTCAATTAAAAATATAAATGTTCAAATTCAAACGAAATAGATACATTTTCAATTATGAAAATCAATTCTCAACAAAAAAAACTAATTTTTAGCAAATTAGTTGCATTTTCAACTAAAATGATGAATCTTCACATAAAAAATTATTTTCAAGAAAGGATGATGAATTATCAAGAAAATACACGAATTTTCAACCAATTAGGCGAATCTTCACCCAAAAAAAGTAAAAATGTTTTTAACAAAGTAGTTCAAATTTAAACTAAGTACATTATATTTTTACCGAAAAAGATAACTTTTTTTTACAAAATAGTTGGAATTTAAAATAAACTAATTTAATTTTCAACCAAAAATTAGAACTTTGAACCCAAAGAGATGAATTTTAAACTAAAAACATAATATTAAACGTTTTTACATCAGCATAAAATTTTAACGAATAAAAGTATGATTTTATAATTTGCTTTTATTAAACTTTTAAGCCACAAAAGGTGAATTTTTAACAAGAAATTTAATGGTCAACAAAATACTTGCACATTCAACTAAAAACGATCAATTTTCAACAGAAAAAGAAAGCCTTAAATTTTCACTAAAAGAAAACTAATACAACCATCATAAACTCTATTACTTTTTCCACAATCTTTATAAAACGTCTTTCCAACGCTAAATACAAATATTCCAATTAAAAAAAAAAACTGCAATTTTGATTTCTAGGCAAGACAGATGAAGAACTAGTGAGAGACCTGATTGGTATCCACAACGCAGAAAATTGGTTGGGCATGGACGGGGACTCCGACATGAGTCTCTTTAAGCCAAAACTAGATTTAGAACAAGCCCTGACACCCGGAGACAAAGAAGGTTCACCCTCTTCAACCCCCGGTCTCTCCGAAGAGGAGCAACAGCCACAAGCCGAGCAACAATCACCACCCCCGCCGCCACCACCACCACCACCTCAATCCCTGAAAGTGACAGTCGGCACCCAGACAGGCTCAGAACCTCCAGACTCTACTTTTGCAAACGAAAAGATAACCACCGACCCTCACTGTTACGAGTGCAAAGTCAAATACAGAGACCCGAAACCCTCGGATTTGGTGATGTATCTCCACGCCTGGCGCTACTGTGGCCCAGGCTGGGAATATGAGACTCCACTTCCGGCGTGGGCAGCCAGCGACTGGCTGGCCGACGAGCGATAGTTCGATCACTAATTCCCGAAACTCATCGAGAATTACTACCCCCAAACCCTTTTGATATCCTACCCCGTGCCTTCCATCAATTCGCGAGTCACCTTAAACCTTGATTGCTTGTTCGGATTTCTTTCACCAAAACCACATTCACACATTTTTCCCATTGTCAAAGAAGCTTTGCTTCCAGTTTTTAGACGAGATAATTAATGCAGGGCTCGGACTCACTATTGGACACTGTTTGACACTTTTTTTATTTGGGTATGATACTAAACTCAATTCCCGCTATAAGAACCCCCGGTTTTGCGATATTCAAGCGTGTAAAATGGGTCCAAATCCAGGATAAATTATTCACGTGGCCCTGTCTTTTTTGGTGTGGATCCTTCCGATTTAGGATCAAGGTCATTGCAAGCAGTGTCCGAAATGGTTCTTATATCGAGAGTTGAGATTATTTTGACGGGAATTCTACTGATGCGAATATTTTCTTGTAATTGGCATATGATTTCACGGTAGGGATGAACCAAATTTAAATGAAAAATCCAAGTAAAGGGGATTTTTTTACTGTTTAGGCCGCTATTTTCAGTGATTTATGACTCACTCTGAGACTCTTGTGACTATTTGTTATAATTCAGTGAATTTTTGGATTATTTTTTAAAAAAGAAATATAAATTTTACATTTTTGTAAACCGCATGAGGATACATTTAAATAAATACTTTAGACATTTTTTTTCATTTGAGAACATTTTAAGGAACTCGTATTCGTTCTCCTGTTAAAAAAACTGTCCCTTTTTCTGATATTTTTGGTTATAATTCAACTGAATTAATACAACCCAAGAAGAAAATTGAACTCTTCTTGATTGAAAGTTAATTTTTTGTTGTTTTTCAAATGTTTACCATTATATTTTTGGTTCGGCATTCATCTCTTTTTTGTTAAAAATTCTAATATTGGATTGAAAATGTAATTATTTTGTTGAAATTACAACTATTTTTATTTTCTTGTAAAAAATTAAACAAGTTCGTTGAAAGTTGAATTATTTTGTTGCAAAAAGTTATTTCTCGGTTGAATATTTATCTACTTCGTTGAAAATTCATTTTATTATTTGTTGAGAATTGATATTCTTTAATTAGAAATTATTATTCTTGGTTAAAGAATCAACTTTTTCGTTAAAAATTCAAATATTTAGTTGAAATTTAAACTACTTTGTTTAAAAGAATAAATTATTTTTTGGTTGTAGATCTTTTTGGTGAAAAATTTCAAAATTTAGTTAAAAATTCAAGTCTTTGGTGGAAAATCTGCTGTTGCAAGATTGATAATTTTAATTAAAAATTTTAATATTTCGCTAAAAATTTGTTTTTTGTAGTTGAAAATCTTTTGATTGAAGTCAACACATTTTTATTTAAAATTAAAATATTTTTTTGTTGAAGTACTAATGTCACATGTTTCGTTGAGAATTTATGTTTTTGTTGACAAAATAAAAATTTTATTTAAAAATTGGACGATTTCGTCCTGAAATAACTTTTTTGTTGAAAAATCATATTTTCGGGCTGAAGAATTAACGATTCCATAGAAATTGAACTTTTTTGTTCAATATTTATATTTTTTGTTGAAATTTTTCTTTATAAGTTGATAATTTAACTTTTTGGTAGACATTTCTTTATTTCATTGAAAATTCATCTATTTAAATAATAAAATAATTTTGTTTGTTTAAAGTCATAATTAAAGTTAAGGATTCAATTGTTTTGAGAAAATTCGTGTTTTTTAGTCAAATTAAACTGGTTCAAAATTAGTTTTTAAAGTAAAAATGAAACGATTCCATTTTTAGTTGAAAATTTATCTTCTTTAGTGGAAAATTGAACTATTTTGCTTAAAAATTCATCTTTCTTGATTGAAAATTAACTTTTTTGTTAAAAATTCTTCTTTTTCGGTTTAAAAGTCAACATTTTTTTTAAATTTGAGTTTTTAGCTTGAAAACTTAACTATTTTGTTGAAAAAATCGAGTATTTGGATTGCAAATTAAACATATTTGTTGAAAATTCATCTAGTTGGTTGAGGATTTAATTAGTTTGTTAAAAATTCGTCTTTTTCCGTTGAATTCATTCGTCTTCTGGTAGAAAATTTATCTCTCTAAGTTCAAAATTCAGTTATTTGTAAAAAGTGAGCTATTTTCTTGAAAGGTTAATTACTTTCTTAAAAATTTAAACTATTTTGTTAAAATAATCCCTTTTGATGAAAAATTCAATGGTTTTGTCGAAAATTCGTCCTTTTGGATTGAAAATTTCTCTTTTATGGAAGAAGAATCTTCTCTTTTGGTTGAAAATTCATGTCTCTTGGCTCAAGAATAACTTTATTTTTTCGAAAATCTAACTTTTCTATTTCAAAATTCGACGACCTTCTAAAAAATTCCCGTTTCTTTTCCAATTATTTTGATTTTTATCTTAAAAAGTTCGTCTAATGCTACATTGCCACAAACAATAAAAAATCCTATTTGCTTGCAACTCTCTTTTAAACTTGTTGCAGACCAAAAAAGTCGCAATTACCAACAATTTCAAGATTTGAAAGATTCCTCATTATTTCAAGGGATTCCAAAAAATTCGAGAGAGTTGAAAGGGTTTTATAAGGTTTTAAAGTTTATGTTATATTTTAAAAAATCCAAGGAATTTAGGAAGATTTCAAAATTTTACATAATTTTCAAAGAATTTCTTATAATCGATAACGTTTGAAATCAAATAATTTCCAATTCTGTTATAAAAAAAAATTAAAAATTCATATTTCCTTAATATTTGTTTGATCTGCTTAAATTTAAACACTAAAAATTGATAGTTTTTAATTAAAATCGTTGAAATTCCATAATTTCGAAAGGAATCATGATCGAGAAATTTATATTGAAAACCTAACAAAATGTATTTTCAAAATCTATGCTACACTATTTTGACACTATTCTGAATTTATCAAATGAGTCCGAAGCCTGATAACGTTATTTTTATACAATGATAATAAGGTGCAAAAACAACTGTGAATTTTTCTTGAAAAAAAATCGTTTTTTCTCAAATAATGTATTAAAATTTTACTCGTCCCTAAAGAATTATAAACGGACCTTTAAAAAAAGTAATGATATGAAAAAAACTGTAAAAAAGGTTGACAAACCACCCTTCAAATTAAAAAAAAATCTCCATCTGATACAAAAAAATTAACTTTTGTTCTCTTATGAGTAAAAAGGCAACCCCCCGGGCAGTTAAATTTTTCGATTTAATTTAAAAAATTCATATAAATTTTACGTACAATTTATTTTTTAGAAGAATTTTTTATTATTTCTAAGAAGAGTTTTCATATTTTTCACAGTCTTTCATCATTTTTTTTAGGACTGGTTCAGAATATTTTAGGTGAAAAACGATTTCGAATATAAAATTTTACAAAATACGATTTTTTTAGTGGATCTTCTAATTATCCAAAAGCTATTTCGATTCCAAACATCAAGACCGAATCCGAAGCTGTAATAGAAGAATTTGTAGTCCTTATAAAATACTTAGAAGACAGAAAGAAAGCCTTAAAAAAAAGTCATAAAGAATTTCTCACAAGCATTCAAGAATTAAGTGCACCCTCGTGCTTCGAGAACATAATAGGTTTTGCCTTGGGGGGCAGTTCGAGTGGGCCTTTTGCAAAAAAAAGCAAATACCGCATTGACATGATAAAAGTCACATTGATTTTAAAATGAAGGGATAAACATTTTTTTTTATACAGCTGAGAAAAATGCTGAACTTGGATAAAAACTATGGGTAACCTTCTACAGTGGATAATCATGGTTTTAAAACACTAATGCACGTCAAATAATTGATTTAATAGAATTAAAATTCAAGACACAATAGGTGCTAATAAATCGGAATTAAAATTAATTTTTTTCTTTTATTTCTGCTCTTAAATAACGATTATCCACTCTGGGCTGCGTTATTCACTGTGAGAAGATTCCCCTATATTCTGTTTAAATAAAAAAAAGGACCAATAACGTATGATCGATATTTTATCGATTTTGAGCTTTCTATTGATCTATTTGAAATTTCAATTTAGGCCTGACTCGAGAACCCAGGTTAACAAGGAAAAAAGTCTCGAATAAACGCAGGGTTGACTTTGAAAATGCGATAGAACCGCATCTATTTTTATGGCAGATGTACAGGAACTAATGGCGCAACAATCAGCATGATCTTGCGGTAGCTAACGATCATGCCTAATCATATCGTATCCGTACCTTTGGAATCAGAAAAAAAATTTTTTCACGTGGTCCAAATCACTCGGTGATTCGTATTTTATTCCAAAAATCGCAAATTTACCCTCCTGTCAAGAGTTCTAACGAGAGGAAATTTCATAAACGAGAATATTTGACTTCTATCCTCTTCTTGATAATTTATAAGGGTTTTGATTTTTTTAATGAAAATAATTAAAACCACAATTATGGGACTTGATTTAGAATATGAAAATTTTAAAAATTTTAAAAATTTTGAACTGAATTTAACTTTTTTAAATCAAAGTTGACTTAATTCCCTTAAATTCACTTTTTACTTTATTTCACGAACATTGGATTTTCAAGAATCAAAATAATATTGTTGATTTTATTTCGGATAAAAAACATTATTTTTGATGAAAAAATTTTAAACTGTCTTCTTCCTAATTTTTGAAAAATTAATTTTAAATAATGATGGCATATTTTTAGGGGAAAATAATTCTCCCCAATTCTACTGTGTATAGTTTTGGAAGTAAATTTTTCTATAACTAAAATTTTTAAAGCCGTTTTCTTTTAAGAAACAATTTTTTTTAATAACTATATTTAATTATTTAATAATTTTTCTATATTTCAAACAGGAGAGTTATAGAAAGTTTCCTGAAAAAGCTACAATTTATTAAAGTTCAACGATTTGTTAAAAATTGGTAAGTAATGTAGATGAGAAAAAATTCAATTACTAAAACTATTTCCAAATAATTATTTTTCGTAAGTTTTAAACTTTTTTCATGAAAAATAACGTTTTTTTTATGAGACATGACTGATAATATCATTTCAAATCCTACACTAAAAGAAAACTTTTTTTCAGATATCTGATTTTTAGCACAACTAGTTTAAAATTAGAATTCAGTTAGAAATAAATTAAATTTTAGTGCAATTAATTTCACTTTGAATTCATTCAAATTCATTCAAATTCAGTTAAATATAACGGAAAAAACCAGGTCTTTAAAAAAAATTTATAAGATTTTCAGAACTTAAGTGATATTGTCAAGTTATTTCTTATGAAAGAAAAAAAACACGATTTATAAAAAAAAATTTAACTTTTGAAAAATAAAATTTTTAACAATAGGTACTTTTTGTATTTTTTTCTTTCTCTTAAAAGCAATTTAAAAAATTTGGTTTCTTGTTTTAAGAATAAGTAAATAATCTTAAAATATAATTATTTGATTAAGAACTGTTGTCTTTTAAGTCAATTCTTACAAAATTGGCTGCCTTCAAAAAATTTACTTTCAAAAATAGAAACAATAAAGTTGTGGCAAATATTTTCCTTTAAAAAAAATAAACTATAATCAATTAAAATTCAATCATTTTTCAAAAATTGGTAATACGCAATAGACAGAAAAAATTCATTTACAAAGAACATTGTTAAATTAAAAGCTTTTTGCGTGTATTAAGATTTTTTCCTTGAAAATGTTTTATTAATTTAAAATGGCATGATTAGTATTATTATCTTCATTCTTAAAATCATAGAAAAATGTTTTTTATAAGTCTTATTTTTGTCACGGCACAACCTTAAATTCAATTTTTATTTCGATTAACGGACATCGCATTTTTATTTAGTAGAATTGAATTTAAAGTTATTCAAATTATATTTGCATATAATATATTAAAATTTACGATAAATCATTCAATTCAAATTGAACTAAATTTTAGTGTAATTGACTTCACCTTAGATTTATTTGAATCTAGTTAAATTTAGTTTGAATTGCCAGAACATAATTTGAATTTAATGCAATTCAACTTGATTTTCTTTAAATTCAGTTTGAATAGAGTTAGTTGGATTAATTTTTTATTTGAACTGAATTTACTTAAATTTATTAAATTTATTTCCCCAGCTATTCGTTTAAATGCAATTATTTGAATTCAGTAAAATTAACTGTAAATCATTGAAATTTGAAATTCATCTTAGGATTATTCTATGAATTATTTAAATTTAGAGTAAAATTCGAATTATATTTGGTTAAATCAATTTGGGTTTACTAAAATTGAATTCAAATCTATTCGAATTAATCTGGATTTAATTCAAATTTAGTTTGAATCTAGTCTAATTATTTTGTAAGTTAGCTGATTTCACCTAAATAATTAGAATTTACTGAAATTGAATTCGAATTTAAGTTTGAATTTACTAAAATGCAATTTAAATTGATGTAAGTTAGCTTTAAGTAACTCTAATTCTACTGAATTTTATTTAAATTCAGTTTGAATTTAGCAGAATTCACTTGTAACTAGGCAAATTGATTTAAATTTCCTAAAATTCATATTGAATTTATTAGAATACAATTTAAAGTTAGTTTAATTTAATGCATATATTTTAATTCAGTTGGAATTCCCTGAATTTAGTTGAATTGATTTCAATTCGGCTTAATTAAATAAGATTTTTTCATTCATTCAAATCAATTCGAATTATGAAAAAAAAAAACTAATTTTTTGGATAAATTATCAGTGAAAGGCTAAAAAAGCTTATAAATTGTAAACAGCAGAATCGAATTATCAATTTATTCTCGGTTTAAAAATATTTTCGAGAATATTAGAACTCTACTCCGCCAAAATTCGTTGCACGAAGTTCATGATCAGATAGTTTGTAATATTTAATAGTCTTATATTCCTTCAAGATCTTAATCCTTAAAGTCAATCTCTGCAATTTTAATAATTTTAACTTACCTTCATTTATTATAATATTGGATTTTTTACCGATTTTTCAACAATCAATTGATATTCAAATAAAGGATTAAGAAGTGAAGGGGTTTGACTATTGATGAAGTGCCATTGCACTCGAAATATTTGCTATGTAATTCTTATAAATTATGATTGCCAATCGTCAAGATCAGATGCTACTATGAAAGTATTTGAGGGCTTCAGAAGAAAAATCCCTGTACAGATTGTACTTTCAAAATTGTCTATCACAGATTTTTCCTAATTCGGCCAATTTTCCGATTTGAATGCGTTTTAATTAACCGTGAGGATGTACATATGATCAATTAGATTTTGACCAGCCCCTGAAGGTTTTTACTTCTGCGCCCCTCAGTTTTCTTTTTGAAAATGAATTTTAATGCCTTGAACGCAAGAAAGAGGCTTTTAAACAAGCTGTATAATTGGGCGATGGTCAATTCCGCACAGGCTACCTGTTTACTCTTCCCCCACTACGCGCCTTCCCCTCATGCAGGTAAACTGATGCTCCCGAGAAAATGCGGAATATAACACATTTTTTAT
>NC_046658.1:106697598-106725084 GCF_010883055.1 Belonocnema kinseyi
ACTCATGTACGTAATTTCTTCAAATTCGCATAAAAATTCTCCTAAATATTATCTTTTCAGAATAAAATTTTATTATTTGGTTGGAAATTAAACAATTTTCTCAAAAAACATCTTCTTTGGTTGCAAATTCAACTATATTTTTTCAATTCTTCTTTTTGTGTTAAAAATATAACTCTTTTCGTTGAACATTAATCTTTTGTTTAAAATAAATATTTTGTTGCTGACAAGTCAACTGAAATATTTTTTGGATGACAACTAATTTTTCTGAAAATTTGTTCTTTTGATTTAAAAGCTCATCTTTTCTAGTACAATTTGTATTTTTCTTGAATAAAAATACAACTGTTTTGTTGAAAATTCAAATATTTCCGAGAAAATTTAATTTCGATTTGTCTTTCTGATATAAAACTTCACCTGTTTAAAAAGAATTATCATTTTTCTTGGACAAAATGCAAATGTTTGGCTGAAAATTTAATAATCTTTTTAAAAAGTGATACTTTTTGTTTAAAAGTTCGACTATTGAGCAGAAAATTAATTTCTTGTTTACCATTCTTATTTTAGTGTTGGAAAGTGAACTGGAATCTTCTTTGTATGAAAATTTAACTATTTTTTTGAAGTTTTTTGTTTAATTGACCTGTTTTAGAAGAAACTTCATCTTACTTGAATAAAATTGCAAGCTTTTGGTTAAAATTTAAACTCTTTTTTTTAAGTTTGTCTTTTTTTATTTTTAAATTCACCTGCTTTAGCTGAAATTACATCTTTCTTGGATAAAAAGCAATTTCGTAGATAATTTTTTTTTTGATTAAAATTTATATTTTGGTTTTGAAAAATGAACTCAATTTTTTTCTGGATGAAAGTTCAACTTAAAAAAAATTGGTCTTGTTTTATTAAAATTTTTACTGTCTTAGTACAAATTAAACCTTTTTTGGATAATATGAGACTATATGGTAGAGAATCCAACTATTTTGTTGAAAATTAATCCTTTTTTGGTTCGAAAAATTCGTCTTTTTGGATTGAAAATTCAATTTTTTCTTAGAAACTGATTTTTTGTTAGAAAAATCCATATTTTGATCTTGAAAATTAAACTGGAATCCTTTTTGTATGAAAATTCAACTATTTTTATCATTTTATTTTTTTTTTAAATTAAACTTCATCTTTTTAAGAGAAATTTGTTTACATTTTTTATTGAAGGCTTATGTCTTTGGTTGAAAAGTTAACTGGATAGTTTAGTGAAAAAGCTATTTTTGTTCAAAATTAATTTTTTATCTGAAAATGTAACATTTCCATTTTTTAAAGATTTTTTTTTTAGTTGCAAATTCTCCTGTTTTAGTAAAATAAAGTCATTTTCTCGGTTTGAAGTTTCATTTTTGTTGAGTAAAAATGCATTAGTTTCGTAGAAAATTAATTTTCTGCTGAAAAGTCATATTTTTTGTTAGAAAAATCAATTTTTGTAGAAAAAAATTTTATTTGTTGAAAATTCGTCTTTTTTTTTGATTGAATTGTAAACTGTGACACTGTTTGCTTGAGGATATATATTTTATGTTTAAAATTAAACTATCATGTTAAAAATATAATTATTTTGTTGAAAATTTAAGAATTTTGTTAAAAAGCCATCTTTTATTGTAGAAGAGACATTTTTTATTTAAAATAAATTTAAAAGTTTAATAAAAGTGTATTTCTATTTGAAATACTGTTTCATTCCTTTTATAAAAAATCCTCTGTTAAAAGCATTACAAAACTAAAATGCTAATATTTGAATATTAATGATCAATGAAAATGAGAAATTAGTCAAGGAAAAATCAGAGAATTGTGAAATAATTGAAATTGAAATTATTTATTTAAAACATTAAAAATAACCCTGTCTAATTCTACCAGCAATGACTAGCAAAACATTTCTGCAAACTAAAAATTACGTTCAGTAAGACAGTAGAGGGCAGATTTCTCTAATAGTATGAATTTTTATAACTCATAAATATGTATGAAATATTATATTTCTAAATTACGAATTGCTCATTTCAAAATTTTTTATGTTCGTCGGTCGGCGGCATCAGTTTACCTGCGTGAGGAGAAATCGCGTGGTGGGGGAAGAGTACACAGTTAGCCGGTGCAAAATTCTCCTTTGGCCGTATAATTAGCGATAGATTGCTCTTTTTTCTTGATACTATCTGTGCGACAGAGTTTTTTACTAGGCACAGAAAAGAAAATGTCTGCGAAATTATTCGAGAGAGAGAGAGAGAGAGAGAGGAAGGTACCCTAGAACTTACAGATTACCTAGGAATATCTTATTTTATTACGAATCGCGTTCGTCTCCTAACAGTAGAGTTAGAAAGAGAAAAAAAAAGGAAAATTCTACGAGCAGTAGATAAATTGTGAAGATAGGGAAATAATACGAGAAAAAGCTCGTAATAACGGACCTATTATAAAAGACAGTGTGTGTGCTTACTAACACTGATACTTTGTAACGGCTACATTAAATCTAAGTATTTCACACGGTGGTATAAACTTTGCAAATCTCAAAATCTAGTTGTCATTGCATGTTTATTTATCAAAGAATTCTGCGATTTTTTCATTGTCTCACAAACTTTGTATTTTCCGCGAGCTACTTGTTTATTGTGATAAAGCAAAGAAACACCTTCTAATGTGATATTAAGAATACAATCCCGAAACAGAAATTACTCGAAATTGATTTTCGAGTATTGAGATTTGCATGATTCATTCTACTGAACGGTATTTAAATGCAAAAAAGACAGTCTGGATTAGTGGCACAAAGAAGACATCGGTCTGTAAATTCAGCGAGCGCTTTTGTATATATTGTATACGCACATTGTACTGTATTATCGAGCTGTAGTCGACGGATCGATAGAAATAGTGAATTTTCTTGTATGATGAACGAAATGCAAATTATCGTTCTCTAATATCCACATGGTCTTGTTATTTTCCCTCTTTTTTTCGCAGTCGCGGAAACTGTAATGCACTAATTACATCAAAGAAAAAATGTAATAAGTAAATTTTATGCTAGCAAACATAAGTTTCATATTAAGCATCAAATTCTCAATATAGAGCCTCTAAAACTTTACATGTTTTTAGATTTCTCCACTCTTTTTAAAGATTTAAACTTTTAAAAGGAAAAAATTAAAGAAGTTTGAAAAAAATGTAAAAAAAAAATAAAGTTTGTGATTATAAATTATTGAAGGTAATTAATTTGTATAATTAAATAATTTAATTTTAAACAATTAATATTTAAAACTATATTTATAACTTTCAGGCTGAAAATCTTTTAATTTATTTTCCACAGAAAAATCCTTCTCTAAGTTAAGGGTTTCAGAAAAATGTGACAGGAGCAGAAGTAATTTTATCGTGAAATAGTAAGAAAAAATATCTAAAAAGTTACTGTTTTTCAATATTTTTATTCCATTATTTAAATTTAAATAATTATTTTCGAAAATCAAAAATTACCAACTAAAGTTAAATTTTGTCTTATTTTATCCTGATTTTGACCTCCACCTTTACTTATCGATCCTGCAATATGGAAAATGTCACTTTAAATATTTTTTACATATTTTGTATTGCAAATTTTCTCATTAATTATGTCATTAGTTGAAGACTGTTTAACTAATAATATCTGTAATGAATATCTTTAGGAATTCCTTTCAGCATAAAAGTCTAATATTAAATTGTGGGTTAAGAATTTATCTTAATTAGTTATAAATTTTATTATTTGCTTCAAAATTGAATTATTTTCATAAAAATTTAACAATTTTGTTAAAACGTCGTAGTTTTTGGTTGGAAATTTAACTGTTTTATTGAATAACTGGTCTTTTTGACTTAAAAATTAAACAATTTAATTGACAATTTCTTTTTGACGAGCATATTTAAAAAAATTTTAATCAATTATTTTGTTAAACATTCATCCTTTTGGTTTGAAAATTTATCTCTTTCTATAGAAATTTGATCTTTTTTGGATAAAAATGCTACTGCCTGGCTAAACATTAATCTGTTTCGGTTGTAAATTAACTTTTTTGAAAAATTTCATATTTCCGGGTTGGAGATTTAACTGTTTTGTAAAAAATTCTTATTTATTGCTTAAAATATTTAACTATTTAATAGAAAATTTAAATATTTGGTGAATTTTTTTAAAACTTCGTGTTTGATAGAAAATTATTTTATAATTAAAACAAGTATTTTGTTAAAAGTTCAACAAGATTCGAAATTAGAAAGGAAAATACAAAATTACAAAGTAATAAAAAAACAATTTTAAATACAAGGACAAATCATACACATCAAATTTTGTATTTAAAACGGTAATTTTTGAATCTGAAAAAGGGAAGGGAGAAATTCTGTCACACGCTATCCCTTTCAGAATTATTTTATTTAAAATTTATCATCTGCATCAAATTTTAATTATGTTAACAAAAGTTTAAAAAAAAACCCTATTATCGAATATTAGACATTACCATAGCTTTCCCAGTGGGCACAAAATCTGGCGACGTCTTTAGGACATCGTTACGACATCTTTACGACAACTTTACATCTTATGTGCATGTCGTTTCGGTGTCTTAACGATAGCGTAAAGACATTGTCAGATCATACGACTTATTTACGATATCGTAAAGACACCTTAACGACATGGACATAGGATGTCGTAAAGTTGTTGTAAAGATGTCGTAACGATGTCGTAAAGACGTCGTCAAACTTTGTGCCCACTGGGATCTTACTCTTTAATAAAATTTATCAACATTATAGGTCCATCTATTTGTCTCGAACCAAGGAATCTTTTATATTCTTGAATCAACTTTAAATTAGGACAGGGAGAAAAGTTTTACAATAAAAAAAAACCGATTTTTATAATATTACTAAGAGCTGAAAATCATTAAAATGAATATTTGTAGAAATATTTCGGACAGTTTTAAGATATTATTGGTGAAAATAAGTCCTCCAAATTTCATCAATTTATCTGCAACCGTTTCAAGTTATTGTGTTCACAAAAAAGGGTGACATCCTCACACACGTCCACACATGCACACACACGTTCGAACAATTGTTTAGAACATTGTGGTAGACATTTTTAAATTAGGGGATGTTTGATTAAATAAATCAGAAAATTTTCGAAAATGTTACAATTACAAAGTTTCCTCTATGAGCTAGCAAAAAAAAAAACTAAATAAAATATTGATAAATAATATGCAAGTTTTTAATCTTATGTAGCGCTTTACATTGTTCCCAATGATTTTAAAGCAGCCTTTAAAATGAATTCAACGACATTTTCTGTTAGGATATCTGTTCCAAGTTTATTGTAAGGTCATTTCCGACATTAATATATTATAATCCAAAAATCTTCAGTGATTTTGATTGTTGCGAAATGTCGACTTTCTTGCTTGAGCCTTTAAGAGATTTTAAAACAACCCTTAAAATAAATGTTAACACTTCCTGTAATGATTTGTTGTCCACATTTATGGTACATTAATATCCAAACACATTGGAATATTTTACTGAATGTTGATTTCCTTTTCCTAAATCTTCAAGAGATTTTATCAAACCATTAAAATAAATTCAAACACTTTTCCCATTAGGTTTTGTTTTCCGCGTTTACTTTTAATAAATTTCTGAACCCAATAGTAAAATGAAAAAATCTCCTTAGATTTTGTTTGTTGGGGAATGTTGATCTCCTTGCTTGAATCTTTCAGGCATGATAAAATAACCTTTAAAACAGTTTGGAACACTTTTCCCATTAGAATATGTTTTCCACGTGTAAGTTGAATCGATTTTCGACCCCAATAAATCGAGAAATCATGAAAAAAATGTATTATACTAATGAGGTTGGAAATCATTATTAACAGCGATATTTCTCAAACACCAAAATCACGGAAGATTTCTTAATTATATTATTGGGGTCGGAAGTCAATTCAAAATAAACATGGAAAAAATATTCTCACGGAAAAAGTGTTTGACACTATTTCAAGGGTTGTTTTGACAGCCCTTAGAGTTTCATTAAGGAAATCTACGATAACTAATAAATTATTGCATACATTTTTCTAACAATAATGATGAAACTAAATTTTCTTCTGTCAATGTTCATATTAGCTTTATAAGATAAGTTTACATTTAAAAATAGTTTGATAATACGATTATTTGAATGGGACAAACAAAGCAGTTGGAATAGTAAATCACGGGTTGATGCGGCTTGCGAATTTCACATTTTAATATTGTTAGGTCAAAAATATTCACCAAGTAGTAGAAACAACAAATAATACCTTTGGTCTTTTCCTTTTATATATTAAGGGAAATTGAAAATATAATCTTTAATAAAAGTAATATTGATCAAAAGTCGTACATCACGAAAATTTTACCAAATTTTATTATACATACTTAATTCTGAACAAATTAATGAATTGTGCAAATACAAATTATGGATCTCGTGAAATGACGAGCTCTTTTTTGAAAATGCAATCAAGTAAGATGAAGTGCATAAAATTTTGAATAATTCCTTCCAAGTCCTTTATATAAACTGGTCCACCAAACATGCATTTTAAATAAATACACAAAGTAAGAGAATAATTTCTTCCCCTTCTCCCGCCACCAACATTCTTTTAGCATGTTTTGTTTCAAGTAATTTAATACTACCATAATTTCTGTATGTAATAGAATATTTTCAAGACAAAATGTTTAAATTTCACCCGCTTTTATTTTAATTTATCTATCATAGAAGCATTAAATAGAAATCATTCAAAAAATAAAATTTTCTGCTCATTTAGGAGCTTTTTGGAAAAAGTCAGATCTGTTCATTTATTTTATACTAATACACAGTCGAGTTTGACTTTTATCAATGCTAAAAAATAAATGTAGTTTTGATTTTCAGATAAAAATTTTTACAACATATTTAACATTATGATAATTGTTATTCAAATACAAACTAAATCATTTCCATGAATTAGTGCAGGTGTATCTTGGTATAGTTAATAAGTGTTTGGTCGCTAATTATGGGGTTTTTTATAGGAAAAATACACATAAAATTTTAAATATTTATTTTTTGCAATTGATTCACATTTTTAGAATTATCAATTATAATAATTATCATTATTACCTGTACTTCCAAACTAGAGAGTTATGTTTTTATACTATTTTTATTTTATATATGTTTTTTCAACTCCAAACTCTCTATCCTTCTAGCTTTGTCCCGTTAGGGATCCATCCGCTGGTACCATTCAACCAACTCTTCAGTCTAGAAGAGAATAGAAGTATTATTATTAAAAATTCGCTCTAAAAAAGTACATTGTAACTTTAAAATTAAAATAACAACTATTTCGATTATATAGGTACTGATAGAATTATTGACAGGAAACTTACATTTTGGGAATCAAGTCATTACAAGTCTCGTCAATAATTTCTTGTACAATTTTTGATTGTGGTGCTTTTGAATCACACACTTTTTTTATCAAAGTATACACGGATGATCGAAGTTTGTTGTCTTTTCGGCACATATGTGTTATGACATCTTCTTGTTTTGATTTATAATCTGCTGATTTGGCGTCAATTTTGCCGGCCACTTTGATATAATATTGTATTAAATCATACAATTCATGAGCGACCTTATCACCTCTCAAGCGACAAACTAATGTGTACTGTTTTTTTGAAATGACAGTGTTCACAGGTTCCTGTATGGTTTTGTCAGGAGAACCTGTTAATTATAAAATCAGGAGAAGAGTAAACAAAGATTATTACTTTTTTTTAATCGTGATTTGTGATACGAATCACCGCAAAGTAAAAAAAATTGAAAACGTAAGAGCTAACTAGAAAATAACTACGGTTTTATAACACTTATTGGATTGAAGGTGCAATATGATCAACATGGTGGACAAGATTTTGTAATTTTTCGTGCTTTTTTCGAAATAAAAAACTATCGCTGCAAAATGTTTGGTTCCGTCACTTTCAATTTTGTATTTGAAATCAGAAGGGACCCAGCTGCATAAATGGTGTGAAATATTATATATAATTTTGATTAGATTTCTACATTTTTGGTATCAAATCAGTGCAAAGTTTTTACATTTTTCCACTATGTATAAACTATAAATATTTTTTCCGCTTGGGAAATTCTAATTGAATTCACAATATCAAATCTTAGATATACTCAACATTAAAAAGTTCCACTTGAACATTTCAAAAAATGCTCAAATTTTGAAACTTTTTAAATTAGAACTTTTCAAATAATATATACAAAAGAATATGAAAAACCCCAAGTTTCAAGTATAAATTATAAAAAATAAAAAATTAGACAATTTCATGATCAAATGGTTGAAGCGCTCCAAATTGTATGCCGCGGCTCGGCATCAATTTTCGGAAGAACTGACGGGTTCACTGTAATATTAATCAAAAAATGTCTTCAAATCTAAGAAAAAAAATATGTTATTGTTCAAAAGTAAACCAACTTTTACTCCTTTCAAAGATACTTTAACTTTGAATTGAAAAAAAATATAGTAAAAGAAATTTTCTCTGGGTATTTTATGTGCTGATGAATGGTCCAAAGCTGCATTAAAGAGGCAGACAACCTTCTTCTTATCTTTTTAATTTTTTGTAATATATCAAAGAAAAAGTACTAAAACTTTTATTTCTTGTTTTAAATATTTTACTTATAACTACTATGAAAAGCGGACCAATTATTGGTTCCCCCTAACAGTTGGTATATTTTTTGTCATGTTTTACCTCAATTAATTAAACTCTACCATCATTTTGATATATAATAGAATATTTTCGAAACAAAATGTTTAAATTTTAGATACTTTTAATATTTAACTTATCTATAATAAAAGCATGCAATACTATGTATGAGAATTTTACGAAAAAGTTTTTTTACATGCATCTCGTGATACAGAATAAAACTTCCTACAGAAATAATTTGAGAAATAAAATTTTCTGCTCAGTTAGGAACTTTAAAAAAAAGCCAGATATACTCATTTATTTTTGACTAATAAACCATATAGTTTGGCTTTTATCAATGCTGAAAAAAAGTCAATTAATTTTCTGGTACAATTTGTTTACACATGTGTAACGTTATGGCAATCGTTAATCAAATTTAAACATTTCCATGAATGAACGAAGTCCTAGCTTATTGTAGTTAATAACAGCTCGATTGCTCATTAAGGGGGATTTTAAAGGAAGAATTTTTAATATTTATTATTCTGAATTATTGTAAATTTTCATCATTATTATTAATATTAATAATTATTATAACCCTTAACTCTACCTTTCTTTGCCTCTGCCTTTGTCCCGTTAGGGATCTGTGCTTTGGTACCATTCAACCAACTCTTCAGTCTAGAAGATAATAGAAGTGTTATTATTGAAAATTCACTTTAAAGAAATACATTATAACTTTTAAAATAAAGTGACAACAATTTTTGTTACATAGGTATCTACTGAAAGAATTACTGACAAGAAACTTACATTTTGGGAACCAAGCTATTACAAGTCTCGTCAATAATTTCTTGTACAATTTTTGATTGTGGTGCTTTTGAATCACAGACTTTTTTTATGAAAGTATCCGCGGATGATCTAAGTTTTATGTCTTTTCGGCACATTGGCGTCATGAAATCTTCTTGTTTTGATTTATGATCTCCTAATTTGCCATTAATTCTTCCAGCCACTTTCATATAATATTTTATTAAATCATACAACTCATGAGCGACCTCATCACCTCTCAAGCGACAAACTGATGAGTACGGTTTTTTTGAAATGACAGTGTTCACAGGTTCCGGTATAGTTTCAACTTCAGTTCCCAAAATTTGGCCAGGAGAACCTGTTAATTATAAAATTAGGGATGAAGAAACAAAGATTATGAATATTCTTTGAAAATCATAATTTATAAAGGGAATCACGGCGAATTAAGAAAAATTGAAAATGTGTAAAAGCTAGCTCGAAGAAACTATGATGTTACAATCTTTATTGGATTTATGGCGCAATATGATCCAACATTGTTACCAATATTTATAAATTTTTCCGTGTTTGAATAGAAATTAAAAGTACATTTGTAAATTGTAAGGATCCGTTACTTTGAATTTTTCATAGGAAACGAGAAGGAACCCAGGCGCAAAAATGATATATAGTGTGAAATGTTATATATAATTTTGATTAGTTTTTTAAATTTTGTTATAAAATAAATTTAAATTTTACCTATCTTTCAACTACGTATAAACTACAGATAATTTGTCGGCCTGACACTTTTAATTATTTTCTTTGCTAGTGCAAACAAAAATAAACTTCTTACAGGGGCCTTCAATAAATTATAGAAGATGTTTTAAAAGAATCCTTTTTTCCCTGTTTTCAAGAAACTGCCGGAATGATGTATTTTATCTTCCTTTGAATATATCATATTAAGGTATCAATTGCCTTATAATATTATTTTACACCCAAAAGCTACAAAAAAAGATATTTAATTTTTTCAACATTTATGCGCATGCTGAAAAAAAGAAATTTTTGAAACTCGAAAATGGATACTGTAGAAAGTTGTTTAAAGTTTATTATAAATAATAAACACTAAGGGACTGACTAATAAACTGTTAATTGTAAAAAAATCATCCTACAAATTCAATCGCAAAGTTTTGAGAAAATTGTTTCAGCAGGCGTTCACTTGAGACGTGAATAATTTACGCTTTAATTGAGCTTATTTTTGTTAGAAATAATTTAAAACAAAAATTAATTAAACTTACAAATAATAATTAAGGACAAGAGAAGAATTGAGTACTTCATTTCTTAATCTTCCCTTCGTTAGAAAAAGTGAGAATTACTTCGTAGACAGAGCAAAGTAATTTTTTTTGCAACTGACTTTATATTCATATTCAGAAAAACAAAAATCCATGAAAAAACGATCATAAAACATTTAAGCTTGTACGTATGACGAAATTATGAAACCGTTATTTTCTATCCAAATAAATACTAGGCTTATCAAATTTTTATCGTAAGTTATAATTTAACCACTATAGCATCAGCGTACATTAAAAATATACTTAGATCCCTTTTCGACAATCATCATATGTTGTAATCGGTTTTAGGATTAATTAGAGAATTTTAATATGCTGCTCATTTCAGAATTAATTAGAGCACAAGTAATAAAAAAAATTTCGTTTGCCAATGTCGTTATTCATTTAATCAGATAAGATATGGTGTTTGTATGAAAGTAATGCTTGCCGTCACCTCAGGCCTCCAAACTTCGAATTATTGAGTTTGCCACACATCATATTTCAATTTGTAAAATTCTTGACTTTATTATTTAGAAATTATTCAAATTTTCATTTTTGCGGTTAAAAACTTTAAATATTAAAATAATTGCAGGAAAATACATTTTGAATGTGATATTTAAAAGGACTTTAGCTTAAAAAATATAAACCACTATTAAACTTCCCTTTTAAATCACCAAATAGTACATCAAGTTAGATGCGACTTGAAAATTGTACATGTCAATATTGTTAATTCACAAATATTCTCCAAATAGTAGGAACCAGGATCATGTAACTTAACCTATTGAATATTTACACAATATTGATTTTTTATTCTTTCAAAAAAGCGGAGAGTATTAAGCAATTGTCTTCTCTTCTCAAACTTTTCTTTTATTTCAAAACATAATTTTCTTCATTTGTAACAGTCAGATAAAATCAATTCTTTTTTTTATTTTTAACCTGTACTTTGTTTGAATCATTTTTTTAATTAAAGAAATTTTATTTAACAAACCATTTCTTTAAAGCAAATATAAAAATAAATGCTATTATTTGAGACCCCCTTGTTATATTTAAAAAATTCTTGATAGTATATGAAAGAAACGGATCAAAATTTATATTGTTTGTTATAATTATTTGAATAATAACTACTATCATCTTTACGTATAATTGATACATTAGTTGTTCAAAGATGTTGATTAAAGATGTCAAGAATAGGTGGCCTTAGTGTATTTAAAAAATTGTATGATTTTAAATACAAAGTTTAAATAGATACAATAAAATTTTAAACGTTCAAAATTTAATAAATTCACATTACAGCCTTATAAACTGCATAAATCTTTTCGATATTGGTCAATTCTAAATAAAATGTTCAAAATAAAAATTTTAATGTCAAAAGATACAGAAGAAAACTATCTACAGAAATCACTTCAGAAATACAATTCTCTGCTGAGTTAAGAACTTTTAAGAAAGACCGACACCGTTTCATTAAGATTCAAAAAAAGATAATCTAACTTTATGCCAATCGTTATAAATATTTAAACTGAAGAATTTCCACGAATGAATGAAGAAAGGCGTAGATTAGTATTGTTGATAACTACTAGCTTAATTATAGTTGGATTTTTGAAAGAAAACATGCAAATAAGATGCTAAAGTTTTATTATCCCTGATTGATATACATTTTCAATCTACCAAAAGTAATACTTTCTTAAAATAAGGTTTTAATAAGTGCAGAATTTCTTTGTCGTTCAAGTTTCATTGATACTCTCAAGAACTCCATGAAGTCCTCTTTAAATCTCTATTCCCTCATCGAGCCGTACCGGCACCTCCTTACTCCAGGTCTTAAGCCTTAAAAATAATATAATTGTTATTCAAAATTCACATAAGAAAGTCAATTGTAACTATAGAAATTCATTACACAAAGTTTTGGTTATATAGTTATAGATAGAACTGGCAGAAATCTTACATATGGGGAACCAAGCTAGTACAAGTTTGGTTAATAATTTGTTGTACAATTATTTCTTTTGGTGCATTCTCATTGCAGATTTTTGCGATCAAATTTTCCACCATTGTTCGAAGTGTGGGGTTTCTTCGGCACATCGGTATCACAAGATTTCTTAGTTTCAATTTTCGTTCGACTATTTCGGCCTTAATATCCCGGCAAATTTGACTTGAATATTCCATTATGGCTTTTAATTCGGGACCGTTATTGTTAAATCTGCAAACTTTTGTGAAAGATTTGGTAATGACTTGGTTAACAGGTTGCCGTATCATTTTTGGTGCTGCAGTTACAGGTTGTTGTATGGTTGGTTCCTCAGTTTCATTGCCGAAAATTTTATTAGGAAAACCTGTTAATTGTTAAATCAGTACATGATCGATAAAATAAACAATGCAGTTTTGTGACATGATTGCAGGTAATCAGATTTATTGCTCTTAAATTACAAAGGGTCTGACTTTTATTTTAAAAATGATTATTTGTGAAGCGATTTACTGTAAATTAAAAAGAAATCGAAATTGTAGGAGCTAGCATAGTTTATACCTCAAGTGAGCAGATTCTTTTTAACAGTAATTCGAAATAAATATAATTTATACTCACAAATAGTAAATAAGGATAAGAGAGGAATTAAGTACTTCATTTCTTATTGTTCCATTCGTTAACAAAAGCGAGAATTACTGTGTAGACAGAGAAAAAAATATTTTCTAGCAACTGACTTCATATAATTGAGAATCGCTTATATAGTTGTTTCAGGTAACTCATACAAAGAGGAAAATCCATGAACATACGATCTTTAAACAAATATTTTCAAAAAACGTTCAAATTTACTCCGTAAAGCAAACCCGTGATAACGTTAATATGTTTTTGCCTCTAGGCACTGAAGAGAGAGAAAGACAGGAAGAAAGAGAGATTCCAGTCGCAGCTTCAGAAAACACTTGCCACTACTCACCACTACACGCTCACGCGCAGACACACATTTTCGTAATAAGTTGCAAAACTCAAGTTGAAAGTTGTATATTTGTCTGCTGGACCAGGAAACCAGGAAATGACCGGGAATTTTATGAGACTGGGAAAAATGAGGAAATGACAGAAAATTTGCTTTTGGAACAGGAATTTTAAAAACTTTTATAAGTAAAAGTCGTTACATCAGACAGATATGATTCAGTTTACAATGCGTACAATTCAGAAACCTTTAACATAAAAATGTAACCTTTGAGATTTTACGTTTTAAACGCACATTTTTATGTAAAGAATTTTAAAATGCAGTTTTTAAAGACTTAAAAAATGAAAAATTAGAAGCGTTTGAAATTAAAAAAATTGGCTGAAAACCTTTTTAGTTTATATCTACTGAGAATATAAAATAAAATGACTTTTTAAAAATTGAACTGTACATTAAGTATTAACAAATGAATAATAATTGATTTTTTAAGATGATTCGGAATCTGTTTAAAATTTAAGGACTTTAACGTTGAAAATTAAATGATTTTAATTGGAAAGTCTCTATAGTATTGCTGGTAGTATTAGTATTATTGGTAAAAGATAAACAATAATTGTGTTCATTTCTTTACTGACATCGAGTTTCAACAGCTTGTGATATAACATAATTACAAATATTTTGGTGAGGAGAGGCTCAGATTGTTGCAGTCGGCTTTTTAAGGTACCCTGTTCTATGTCAAATTTGGGCATTTGATATTTCTCATGCCGAATAACTCTGTACTACTACTTCTTTTCATAATGAGCATCGCCAATTTCCAAAACAGTTTCAGGATTCCAAATCTTTTTTTTTAATCGCAAAGGCCTGCAATAGTAAATTTTTTTAGATACGGTTGATTCTTTGCATGAACGGTTCGCAGATTTCATCATTCCACCACATATCACCAGACATTCTTCCCACAACCTCAGTACCACACACTTCAGTCGCACTCCTAACAATGTGTCTTCTACCTCTTGATGAGTATTAGCCCCTCCCAAGTTGCCCTATATATGCCTTCGTATATCCTTTTTGGAAAAGATATTTGCACTTCCGGTTCCTGTAAATTCTCAATCTTGATTCGCGTCTTTCTCGTCTTTTTGATTATCGTTCTCTTTGCGTGCCCTGAAGTTGGCCTCCAACTCATCCATTCATATCTCCTAGCAAAATAATTTATTCTCTTTCTATGATCGCAAGTATCTATAATAACATTTAAAGTGACCCGGAAGACGTATTTTACTTGACTCCTTTTACTATCAACTGAGGCGTAGCACGCTATGATGAATAATCTTCTGATTCCCAATTTATTCTAACCGACAACAATCTGTGAGATACAAATCCATGCTTCTTGACATGCTGTCTTTCTCTCTGATTCATAACCAGACCAAACCATTGACCATTATGTGATTCGCTGTCTACTCCTGATCGTAGTTCGAGTCCGTTCTCTAGTAGGATGCTTCTTATTTATACTTGGTGGCATTTTTTGTTGAGATTTTCTGCTCTCATCCCCCAATTTTGTGCGAATGCCGAACAAAAAAATTCCTCCAAATTTGAGCGAAGTCGGTTAATATTCAGGGGTCGTACAAGGGGTCGTCCATAAACTACGTAGCCATTCCAGAGGGGGGACGGGGCTACTGAAAGACTACAATGTGCCACATGGTGGAAGGGGGGCTTCGTCTGCTGTACGTGGTTTTAAATTGATATACTTTTATTCTGTATACATTGGTTATCTCGATTGTTAAAATCATGAAGAAAATTGTTTGTCTTTAATGGATAATTGACATACATCGCTAGACTCACCTTTGATTCAATCTTATCGCTTATACGAATAAGAATGTTAAACTTTTTTTTTATAAATAATTTTTTTTAGACAATGTTTCTCATGAAAAAACCACGTGTTTTCTAAGGGCTGGGGGGGTCTAGAAAATAACTACGATAGACTACGTTGGGGGGGGGGGCTCAAAAGTGAGCAAAATCTGGCTACGTGGTTTATTGACGGCCCCCAAATATCATGAAGTTTCCTATTGATTTAACGTATAAAAGAACCAGCTTTTTGTAAATATAATATCTAAACGCGGTAATATGTTAAAAATGATTTTGTATTTCAGCATATTGTTCAAAATTAATCAGAGAATAAGAATCAATCATAAATGTTGAGCGTAAATGGCATTCAGCCACTATTATGGGTCTTCAAGGAAAAGCTCATAAGTCACAAATTTGAATTTCACGTAATTTGGCGATTTATTAACGCTTTTGACATTTTTTTCATAAATAATGGTTAATCGTTACCGTCAGCTCTCCCAGTCAGTTCGTAACTAATTTTAAATTATTATAAAAAGTTTCATTTGAGTTTGAAGGATAACAGCACCGTCCAGAATATAGATAAAATGATTAAATTTATTTTTAATTTAGCAGCCTTGCATAAAAAATTATTATTTCATGAAGCAAGGGAGATTTTTTAATGTTTAATGGCTCCAATGAAAGGTAAGATTTGGAAGATAATTTTTGTAAAATATCAAGTTAAGAAATTTATTCTTGTAGTTCTTGCTCAGATCTGAAGTTGAAGTGCAAAATTCCTTAAGAATTGATATTTTATTTTAGCTTTTCTCACGTGATTATTCAATACCAACAAGGCCAAAATACTTCAACTGGAACTAATTTAATACAGAATTTAATGGGCTTTCTAACATGTTGCAAAAAAATGTTTATGTCTAAATTCTAGAAAGCGCTGTCACCTTTCAAAGTCAAGGTTAATTTGTAATATGTCACGCAGTTAGTGGTGCGATACTATCCGCCAGTGCGCTGAAATCTTGATTTCGAGAAAAATTTTGAAAAGTAAATTGCTATTGAATGTTTCTGCAAGGATCCCTTTTCTAAGATGCATATTCTTTCTTCCTTTTCGGGAAATTATGAAATTTTTTAACCTTATTTTAACTAATTTTCTATGTGCCGTTTATAGAAAAATTCTATTTGTTTTTTTTTCATAGTTTGATGCGTTCTCGCCAAGAAGTTAAGGGTCATGAATTATCTGATATTTTTTTTACTGAAAGATTTTCTGCTTCATTATTATATTTTCTAATTTGATGAAATTATTCTCTTTCACGTAATGGGATTTATTTTTAGCTTTTTGCTTAGACTTACACAATTTTTTATTATAGGACACGCATTAGGGCTTCTTGCGTATTTAGTTTACTTGAATTTGATAAATAAAGCAGATGAAATCAGTAAATTAAATTTGAAAAATTCGTAATTTTTAGGATTCCGAAATTATTTACATTTTCACTATTATCGTTAAAAGCTTCGATTATTTAAATAATTTTAGAACAGCACTTACATTTTGAGTATTGAATTTGAAGGACTTTCGTTCAAAAAATATAAACTACTAAACCTCCTTTCCTATCATATATTACAAAAAATGGAAATATAACCTTTAATAAGAATCATATTTATGAAGGATAGTACATATGAAACATTTGTCATATTAAAAATAATTTTCAAAATTCTAATGCTAATTCTGAGGAAATTAGTGAATTACAGAAATAACAAATTGTGAATCTGGTAGAAAGTGAAGCAATTTTTTAAAACGCAACCTAAGTTAGATTGAATATATAATACATTGAATAATTATTTTTAAATCCTTTATATAAACAGACCCACCAAACGTGAATATTTAATACATTTTAGTAAAATGGCAAATGTTTAATGTATAATATAATTGATAAATATGATAGGGATTGGACATTATATTTTATCGAATTTCATTGTATTTCTGTGAGTGCAGAAATATTGAGGATATTATTTTTAAAGAATTTTATATTCAGTTAGTATTGCTAAAAAGAATTTTCGGGTCCGATAAAAAGAAAATTGGCGGTACCGCAATTTTTTTCTACTGGTTTTTTGATACGCACTGTAAAAAAAATTTATTGAATTTTACATCTCTGGTGGATATAAATAAAAGGACCCTCGTGTATCGGAGTAACTTTACGAAACATTGTAAGAATCCACCTAGCAATTAATTTCACAATTGCATCTGTTCTGATATTCCAATTCGGCCGATAATTTTACACACGAAACTGTAAAATTCATTATGTGAAAGAATAAAATAAAATTTATTAGGGCGACAGATTTCGAACACTCGAAAAGCTCAAACTTCCTACAATTTCATGGATGTTGAAGAAACACAAGCCGGACACGTTACCACCTACCTAAAACATATTAGATACTATGGGTATTTTTTTATGTTTAAATATTCCGTAACAAAAATATGAAATGTACGTTTTGAATAACCGTATTTTTTCGTTCCAATAGCAGAAAATGTAAAAGAAAAAATAGGAATAAATAGCTGTCAAAAAAGTTGAACATAGCTGTCAATTTCTTCGCATTAAGAATAAAAATGCTTCAAAATTAGAGGATTAAGTCATCGATAAACAACGAAATTTCAGCCAGGGTAAAATTAAAGATCTTTGGTAAAATTAAAGAACTCGATGTAATTTGCAATCACAGAAAAGTGATTTTAGCGACGCATGGTATTTTTACACGCTGCGACTGAATTTTCCCTTGTGAATGTAAAGTTCGTACGAGGGAATGTGTAATTTTATTTTTATCGAGTGTGTGATATTACACTTTTGTTCGAGGGTCCTTTTATTTACATTTCTAGAGTTTATAATTTTACATACTTTTGTAAAATCACACAGTGAAGTATGTAATATTTACAATGATACAATATGTCATTTTTCGAAACTTTGTAATTTTACACAAATCTTTTTTTCCAGTGAGCATATTCCAAGCATACCGTAGGGTCTATTAGGCATTTTAGAGCAAGGTCATGTGATTTAAGAGCTATTTTGTCCGTTTTCGGCTTTTGACGTGAATCAAGAATTACGATTAAAGAATCTTTGGGGGGGGGGGGCGACTCCCCTGTGACAGGTCACATCATTGAAGAAAATTGATACATATCAAAAGTCTCAACGAATAAAATTCAAGTCACATAGTATGGAAAATTTTCATTCTTGTCAACTAACAATTTATATAGTAGGTATAATATAAAATTGTTTGCCCTCTTTCACGTTCAAGCTGCGCGTGAAGGGGAATATTTAGAAAAGTAATGCGTAGAGGTTATTATTTATGTTTATTTAAGGTTTAAAGAATAGTTTGTAATATTACAATATTTCCTACATTTGATTTCTCCTGGCGTATAAGATTTTTATTTAGCTGAGCTTTAGGTACTCCAAGGTCCGTTTATGTGTACATCATCCGACGGAGAGTGAATAATCAATTTGGTAAGACAGCTATTAAATTATATGTAGTGAATTAAACTAATATTTATTACAACTTGTACCATTCTTGCAGATTCATTATTATTGTTTCTTTAGTCGTTTTAATTGGGAAGTTCATGATGATTTCAGCAAAATTCATAATTGGTTGATAAATTTTATATCTTTTTAAAATAAGTATAATAAAAAAATGCATTATTTTAATGAATTTTGCTGAAATTCCCATAAAGTTCCCATCTAAAAAGACTGGCATTGAAAAAACCGAATTTTTCTGACGACAAATACCCGAATAATGCATTTGTTTAAAAGATCGCGAGATTAATAAATAAATGATGAATTTTGCTGCAGGTATCATAAAGTTCCGAATTAAAAAAAAATGTACATCGAACAAAACAAATTTTTCTGTCGAAAAATGCCTGATTACCGCATTTGTTCATGAAATTTCTTGCAATACGACTATAAAAAACGTATGATTATGGAAAATCATGAAAAAGATAATACGTATTTAAAGGAAAAGGATTAATTAAAAAAATGCATGAAACTAGTAAAAATGAAAGAAAATAGATATTTTAGTTGAAAATTTAACTGTTTGGTAAAAAATTAATATATTTTGCTAAAAAGTTGGTGTTTTTAGTACGAAATTACTGATTTTATTATTGTTGAAATTTCTACTGTTTGGTAAAAATTAATTTTCTTAGTTGAAGTTTCATCAGTTTAGTTGAAAAATAGTTTTGAAATAAAAATTTGACCACTTCATTTTTGGTTGAAAAAGTATAGTTTATTATAAAAAAGAAAACAATTTATTGTGCATTTTAAAAAAGTTCTAACTTTTGAAAAAAATTATGATATATATTAATTATTATAAAAATTACAGTTATCAGATAATTTAAAGCTATAAGAAATAACGCAAAGATACAATTAGACCATAAGAAATGAAGAAACCTCCGTTTTATAAAAACATGATGTTTACAAAATGTGCTGTTCATGCAGGAATTTGTATTTTCGTCGAAACTGATTTACCTTGCATGGAGAGAATATGGAAAAACAGGTTTCCGTTTGAATATTTTTGTGATGGAATAGATAATCAAATATAAAATAATATATTAAATACAAAATTGTTTTTTAATTATTATTATCTGTTGAAAACACATTAATTGAATATTGTGATGAAAGAATTTTTTCAATGCTTAATTTATTTGTATAAATTATCTTTTAAATTTAAATTAACAATACTTTTTTTGCTCTTGTAACACAAATCTTGATCTTGTATTGTTCTTGTGCATTGAGAAATATTATTTAAATTGGTGCTATTTCAAAGTTAAACAATAATTTTAAATAAATAGATTAACATTAAAAAATTGTCGCAACATAAAACAAATTCTTTGAACTGAAGACTTTTCATTGAATGAAATTTTTTTGGATTTTAATTGATTAATTTATTAATTTATACAAAAATATAACGTAAGCAGGTATAATATAAAATTGTTTGCTCTCTTTCACGTCCAAGCTGCGCGTGAAGGGGAATATTTAGAAATTAAATAATTTATAAATTTATAAATTTAAAATTTAGAAAAAATAATATTACAAGTTTGTATTATTATTTTGAGAAGTTCGAGTTTATGTAATGTTGATTTTGTTTTTAAAATTATATACATATACATAATTTTCCGAGGTTTCTTGAGAAAAGTTATAAACAATTTTGAAAATTTCAGATACTTAGAAAACGTATCTGAAAATTTTTAAATAAATTTGTATTAGAACTTTTAGTTGCTTAAACTGACTTGAATTATTCCTAAAACTGGCTTAAAATCTTCAAGATTCTTTTTTGAGAATTTTTGCGTTCTTCCCAAACTTTTAATTAATTTTGAAATTTTTCAAAAATTCTAAGCATTTTTTTAATCAATTCGAATTCTTTCTAAAATTTTTGAAAAATCTTTCAGTCTGAAAAAAGTTTCCTTACATATTTTTTTTAGAAATTTAAATAATAGTTTGAAATGTTTTAAAACGTTTTTAAATATTCTCATGAAATTAATTTACAAAAAATCATTTTATATTTTTTTAGTTATCTGAAAAAATTAATTCTTTTGAATCCCTTTTCAAATCTTTTCAAATTTTAAATTTTTTTAGAGAATGATTTTAAAACTTCTATATGTAATTTTAAAATGATGAACATTTTGTCAACAGTTTTTTGAAAATCTCCCAAAGCTAAAAAATTTACCCTGAGCCATAAAGATTCATTTTCAACCACTTGCCCACAAAGCAGTTAAATTTTTTTTAATCGAATATAGGAATTTTGAACAATACAGTTATGTTTTCAACTTAAGAGATTAATTTTAAACTAAAATGATGAATATTCGTCCAAAAAAATAGTTTTTGAAAAAGTAGTTAAATTAGTAAACAAATAGTGAAATTTTTAACCAAGCAGAAATTAATTCGATATTGTTTATAATAAAGTAACACAGAAAATTTTTAAATTACGAATACTTCCCAAAAATTCTAAAATAATATAAATTAAAAAAATTAGTTAAAATCAAGAAATTTCCAATAATTTTTCAAAATATAAAAAATGGTGAAAATTAGAGTTCGGCTGTATTATGCAAAATGTCGTATGCAGCAAAGGGGTTTGCAATTTTGTTTCCGGAATTTTTTATTGTGGGGAATTTTCAAATTCGCTATTATCATAAACTTTGACCAAATTTATTAAATTATTAAACATGAGGAAATTTCAGTTATAATTACAATAAATAGTAATATTTTTCTACGGGAAAATGGCAGATTCAGATGTTTGTTTATAGAAATCATCATTTAACATTACGAAAATTATTATTTCAATTCAGTTTAACTACTACGATGGAAGTGTACCTTTCTGATTGAAAATTTATTATTTTGGTAGAAAATTCATTTCTTTGTTTAAATATTTAAATATTTTGTTGCAGTCGTTTTTTTGTCAAAAATATTTTTTAAAACGTTTTTAAAAAGTCGAATTTTTAGGTAGAAAATTCAGTTTTCCCTTGAAAATTCATCTTCTTGGTTAAAAGTCAAACAATTTGTTTAAAAATTAATTTTTGAAGTCGAAAATTCTTTAATCTGGTTAAAAATTCATTAGCTTGGTTAGAGATTCAACTATTTAGTCAAGAAAAGTTTTTCTTAGAAAATTTTCTTTTTGATTCAAGAATCATAATTTTTGTTAAAAATACATCTATTTTGTAGAAAATTGAAAATTAATTTCTTTCGGTAAAAATTAAACTAATTTGTAGGATAGAAAAAAGCGTCAAGTCACTTGTTTTAATTTTTTTGAGAAGAACAACTTTGCTCTTTTGATATTTTTTGTTTATCTTGTCTCAATTTAATATAAAAATGTAAATTATTATTTTTCAAGAAATTAAATCAAATTTTTCCCCTCTTTGACATCTATTTGCCTAAGTTTAAAATAATTTGAATAATTATAAGTTAAAACTAGACCATAACAAATTATTGCACCTACGTTTTCGAGAATTATGATTTTTTCTCAAATGCGGCGTTTGTTCAAGATAATTGCTCATAAGCAAATCTGAATTACCTTGTATCAAAAGAATGCGGAACAAGTTATTTATACATTGATTTCTTTCGATAAATAATAAAATGTAAAATAATACGTAGAATAACTGTAACTTAAAAAAAAACTATTTGAAATAGAAAATTTCTGAAATTTCAAAATAACTGACATTCTCGCATGGCCGACACTAGAAAATTCCCAAGTTTAAGCAATTAAAAAAATTGTTTTTTCAATAAATATCATTTACTTATTGAAAATATAGTAATTAAGTATTGTGATGAGAGAACCATTTTGTTAATGTTTAATTTTTAAATTATTGTTTAAATTCAAAATAATAATCATTTTAAAGAAATATTTCGATCCAAGTTTTTTTCCTGAAAACGTGCATAGTAGTTTTTTGAATTATTACTCTTATTATTGTATTGTTCTTTTGCATTGAGAAAATTTTTTTTTAGTTACTGACATTTAAAGTTTAAAGAAAATTTTGTTTAAATGCACTTAACATTTTTAAATAAACACTATATGAACTATATGAATTTAGGTTACATCACCTCAAAAAACGTGATGTTTCAAATAAGGTTTCAAAGTCTTTTTATATATTTTCTCAACAATAATTTTTTTTAAATCATTTTATATTTTTTGAAGAATCTAAAATATATTTAAGTTCTCCTAAATCTCTTCAAAATTCATAAAAAAACTTCTGCATTTTTTTTAAATCTTTAAAAATCATTATATTGTTTTCAATTTTTCGAAATATTTTCAAATTTTAAATCATTTTTAAAATCTCAAAATTTCTACATATTTTTAAAAATTGGTCCGAGTTTCCAAACGTTTTTTTTTTCATTCAACATGGTATAACTTAATTCATTCAACATGGTATAACTCCTGTAATTTTGAAAAATTTTGAAAATTCTTTGGATCCCAAATGTCTCTTATATAACACTATAAGTACTCAAAGTGTATCTAAAATCGAACAACCACTTGCAGATTCTGATATTCCTAAAGTATACTGACCCAAATATGATAGCAAAATTTACTGTTCAACATAATGAACTTCTAACTAAAAATATTTAAATTTTCTGATTGGGTTTTATAAATTCAGTTCATATTTAGGCTTACCATGAAAACATCTCAGTTCCTCAAAGAAAATATTTTTAATTATTTATTTATTTTATTAATTATTATTATTTAGTAATTGCCAGTTGAAGAAATATTAATTTTGTGACTTAAAAAAAGAACCAGATTGCTTAAGAGATTTAACTTTGTTCAAAATAATGAGATTGCAGTTTCTTGAAACTTAAAATTAGACTAAACACACAAATTGAATTGTTTCTGTGCATTGAAGACCGGTTAAATGCAGATTCACCTTCCGTGATTTTTATTTCCTAATATTAAAAACGTAAGCAATTTAAAATTCGAGAACACCGAATTTTTTAATAGCAAGAGTATATAACATTTTTTAAGCAAGTTAAATAAATGATGAAATTAATATATCTGACAGACATAAATAAAATAAAGCATATCTACATTTATTTATTTTCTCGATGGACCAACGTGAATTTTACTCATTGTGTTTAACCGCGTTAATATTAAAGTAGCTGGTCCAACCTCCTAACCTGCAGAAATTTGTTACCACCTGACATTGAGCTTTTTTATAAAAAATTTAAAATAAGGCATATACAATTTTCGTCCTCTTTTCTTGGTAAAATTTGTCTTACATTTTATATGTATTGAAATAGCTTACTAGTTTTACTTAACTGCAGAATATTGTCAATAATTAACATTTATATTTGTGATAAATAATTAAATTTGAAAAAAGACAATATTTATGTTTTTTTCGAGAAAAATTCGTTGTGTCTAATATATAAAGAATTAGCTTTTCAGTCATATAAAAATTATTATCTCTTTTTCGCAGAGAAACACTCATTTCCATCTTATTTGTATAGAAATAGCTTACCGAACTTTAAAGAATCAAAAAATTCTGAATTCTAGTAAGTTTTTTTTCTTAACTTAAATTTTGTATTAATTTTTTTTTAGTTTATACAGTATTTTGCAGCAAAATAAGTTGAATAAGCTATTAGGATACCTATAAGATGAGAAACAATTTTTCTGCGGTGAAAAATATGAATATTTTATATTTGCTAACTTCAACTATTTATAAAAATATTGATACGTGTTAGGTGAAAAATAATTTCTTTCCGTGAAAAAGATGCGGATTTTTTTCTATTTGTCAACATAAATCATTCATAGCGAGGAAAAATATTAACTGTTAACAATATTTCGTAGTAGAAGAAGTTTAATAAACTATTACGATACACATGAGGTGACAAAGAAATTTTTTCTGTAAAAAAGACGAGAATTTTCTGTTGGTTGAATTAAGTTATTTATAACAAAGCTACATATTATGATTTATTTATGACAATGATAAATAATTCTTTTTAAGAATATTTTTTATTTCAGTCAATCCGTTAAAATATTTCGATACAAATCAGACGGCAAAATATTTTTTCTCGCAAACAAATGTTAGTTTTTTTCATTTTAAATATATTTTTACAATAAGAGTTTACAATAAATTTGTAGATCATTTATGGCTGAAAAACTTTTACCTTCTCATTTTTTGTCTCGTATGTCGTTTTTCCTAAAGTTAATTTTTGTAAACTTTTTAATCTTATTTTCTACTATTAAAAAGGAAATGTACTTATACAATCACATTCTACCAAAAAATAATTAATAACAAATTTCTATCATTTAAAAATCAAAAATCAATTTCAAAATTCTATCAAAAAATAATTAATAACAAATTTGTAGCTTTTTTTGAAGAAACGACATTTGCTGAATTAATTTTTTCTTCGCTTGTATCATTCTTCCAAAAATGTATTATTTTTATTTTGAATGTTGTTTTTTTACGAATAAAGCAAAAACTACGTTTTCTAAACAAAATAATTAATAACAAAATGGTATACATTGTTCGGTGCAGAATTTTTATTGATTCATGTTTTTTCGTATTTTGCATAGTTCGACTGCAAAATTATCCTTTTACTTGAAAAATCTTCTTTTTTTCTTCAAAATTAACTATTTTGTTAAATTTTTTCTTAATTGCATTATTAACTGAAAATTGAACTATGCTATGTTTGGTTCTTCTGCTGTTGAAAATTCATGTATTTTGTTAAAAAATAATCTTTTTTGACACAATTTAATCTTTTTCGTTAAAAATGCATTGTTTTGTTTGTGAATAAATTCTTTTATTGAAAATGAATTTACTTAACCAAAGATTTCACTAAATTTGTTGCCAAAATTGTTTGTAGCTATTTAATTTTTTTATTGGAAATTCATTTATTTGGTCGAAAATTACTTTTCTAAAGGTAAAAACAGATGTTTAATTTACTATATTTTTTGTGGAAATTTTGTATAGACAGTTAATCTGTTTGGTAGAAAATTAATGTGTTTCGTTGAAAATTTAAATATTTTATTCGAAATTTATAATATTTATTTGGAAACTTATTACTCATGTAAATTATCCTAATCTATCATTTGGTGAGAATTGATCCTTTTTAGTTAAAGGTTCATCTATTTTTAGACCTTTTGTCTTTTGTGGTAGAAAATTAAGCTTTTTAGTTCAAAATTCAATTCTTTGGTTGGAAATTAGATTTTTTTAATGAAAATTATTTTTATTAACTAAAAATTTAACAATTTCATTTTTTTCGATTTTTTGTCGGTATTTCATTTTTGCTAGAGAATTGTAGAAAATTTACTTTTTCATTAAAATTAATATTTTGGTTTTGAAAATTCAACTGCATCTTTCGTTAATAAAAATGCATTTGTTTGTTTTAAAATTTAAATTTTTTTAAAAGTTATCCTTTTTGGCTGAAAATTCAACTATTTCGTAGAAAATTTACTTTTTGTTTCAAACTCATATTTTGATGTTAAAAAGTCAAACTGCAATCTTTTTTGGACATATAATAAATTTTTTTAAAGTTGTCTTTTTTATTTAAAAATGAAAATTGAAAATTTGAATTATTAATTCAATTGAATTATTAATTCAATAGCTTGAAAATTCACTTTCTGCAGTGAAAGTTCGTCTTTTTGGTTTTAAAATTAATTTTTTGCAATAAAAGTATACCTCTTTTAATTTAAATATCAATTACAATTTTCTATTGAAAATCCCAGTATTCTTTTAAAAACGAGGTTAAAAAGTCATCTCTTATGATAGCAAAGAATTTTTTTAAATAAATAATTTTGATTATTTTAAATTTGTACCTGGAATATTGTTTTATTCCGTTGATAAAAGATGCTATGTTCAAAATATTACAAGATTAAAATATTGGCATTTGAATGTTAATGCATTAACATTCAGATACGAGAAATGGTCAAGAAAAAGTAAGGGAATTTTGAAAATGATGTTTTCATCCTGCAAAGAATGTATTATATTAAATAAAATTTCCATTAGTATTTAAGTCTCACATCTTATTATTTCTGGAAACCATAAATTACGTACAGTAATGGTGGGGAGGGGATATTTTGTTACGGTTCGTTACTAGAGCCCTAAATCTCATAGAACAATCTATTTTTTAAGGTTGACTTAAAAATCTGACATGACGGGATGAAACGGACTACGGATTCGTTTTCAGCGAGCCCAAAAACATATAGTAAAAATGGCTTGACTCTCAGTCCAGAATTATTTTTTATTTTTGTCTGCTGTGAATACTTTTTGAAGTTGTGTCAAAAACCTGACGTGATGTGTTAAAAACGGACTTCGAAATCGGTTCCAGGGACCCGAAAAACATTTAATAAACATGGTTTGACTCCCAGGCCAGAAAATTTTTTTTTGCGTGGAAAGACATGAACATGTTTTTAATTTAAATGGGTACTCAACAATGTTAATGAACATATTTTATATGTCACCGTTAACACTTTTAAAATATACCAGGTGTATACATATGAAACCGGTATTTTTTCAAGAAAAAAACACATTTATTTCAAGAGAATGATAACAAATATTTTATTCAAAGTATGCG
>NC_046658.1:106725184-106728775 GCF_010883055.1 Belonocnema kinseyi
ACGCCAATTAGCACAAATGGTAAGTTCCGACAGTGCCTACAAGTGTGCCTACTGGCCGCTAGATGGCAATACCGGTTTCATATGTATACACCTGGTAGACATTTCTTTTTTTTAAGTTATATTTACAATAAGTTAAAGTATCTCTTCAAGGTTGAAACTTTTTTTAGACAAAAATGTGTGCTTTAACGAGTTTTTTTAAACATATTGTGTCCGTTTTCTATAGTAAAGTGAGAATAAAAACTTATAAAAAGCAGCTATTCATTTTAAAATATTAACTCCAGGGAGCCCTTTTTATTAAATTTCAATGCAATATAATTTTCCGTATTGGTGCTTTGAAGTTCTGTCCATTTTTCAGATAAAATTTAGTAAACAATAAAACTATATACGTTGCGATACATTTTCTTCTATTTCTGTTCCAGAGAGAGGAGAAAGCTTTTAAGAGAAAATTAAAAAATTAGAAAGGTGAGTGCTCTTATATATTTTTAAATAAAATCTTTCAATAAAAATTTATTTATTCTATAATTCTGAACTATATATTTTATGAAATTTTCTGTGATTTATAAAATGCAGTTATTCACAAGAATGATTGATAAACAAATATAAAAACTGAAATCTGTTGACGAAAAAAAAAAGATTTTTTCAGTATTTAAGAAAACATCTTTTTTAACTTTTAGATAAATATTCAGCAATAGGGTTCTCTTGTCGATTTATTTTATGTGTGCTATATTGCTGGCTATATGCAATGAGTGCTCCGAGGGCAAGGATTTATGGCCAAATGGCCCTTGTTTACCTGGCCGGTAGTCGTAGCACTTCCGTCTTCAGCTCCCCATTGTCTACCTATTTTTCCTAATTATGATAAGTGTTACATTCGGAAACACACACACTTATATATATATATATATATTTTTTTATCAAACTAAAATTACCTACCCAAAATATTTAATCTCTTAATTAGCTCGAAAATTCTTTATATTCAAGTAACACAACCTAGTAAAACGGTTCATTAAAGAAACTGATTTTTTTCCAAATAAATAATGAATTTAAAAGTTTAAAAAAAAAACTTGGCAAATAGAAAACTTTTAAGAAAAGATCACGATATTTTAACATTCTCAACTCCATTGAAACGATACAATGACAATATTTTTAACATTTTAAATAATATACGAGAGCTCCACTACCAAGAGTTACTGGTACCAAAAGTTACTCCTTGAAAACGAAAAAATAAGAAGTATTCCTATTTAACCTTAGCAAATATTTTTATTGATCTGTGGACAAAAAATTGCTGACAATTTTACTACACTGCTTTCGAATTTGTCTGGCGACGAATAAATTATATTTCCCACGTATAAAAGCTCAGGGCTTTTCAATGTAATTCATCGAATCAAATGCTGCCTGATTAAAAAATTTCAAATTTATTTCTTTTCTTTAAATATTATAAATTAGGAGAATGTAGAAAATTTGCTTTTTTCATTTAATTATGCTCATATGTTTCAGCGTGACGTAAACTGCTAAAGATTACAAGAATTCTGTATCCTAGCCACCTACGAATTGCAGCCAATAACGCAGTATAAATTTCATTACATTCTAATATTGATGAATTTTTCTCGGAAATTTTGTGTATGATCTGTCGTTCCTATTATGAATTCTTCAATTTAATTCAAGTCAACTGTTAGTTGATAGAAAAATAAAAAAATAACAATTTCGTAAATAAATTTTGTATTGTAACTGTTATTCATTAATACCTCGCCAACTAAATAGTATTACATATAATACTACTACTAATAATAATAATACTCTAAGAAAGCACCCAGACGTGACTGTTGTCACTTCCAACGCTCCTGACCGCTCGTAATTGTATGCCTACAACATCATCGCAGGAGGTTTCGACCATCGTATTAAATTATTTAAATTAACTTATAACATTCTAATCTCATCAGTCACTTGACTTAGTCCGTGCCTATGATGTATAACCGGGTTCACCCGAGTCAAAGTTTAACCAAATATAATAATAATAACAATAATTTATGGTTAATCTTTAGTTGGTGACTCTAAAAAAGTATCCAGAGGTGAAACCTTCACCTCCAACTGTGCCGTCTGCCGCGTAAGGTCATCCGTGGCTAGAGACCGCACTCTAAGGAACAGTGTTTTACGAATTATTTTAAGTAAATTTTCCGTTCTTGCTTACCTTCTGGGATAGATACAGCGACCCCATCGCCTGAGAGCTCCGTCTCTTGCAGTCAGCCACGTCGCATCGGGCTAACTCCCCAATGCTACGAATTATGCGGTTACGTCACCAGTATCGCGCAGTGCCACCCACAATAGGCCTTTCTCGGATGGAGGCTATGGTTCAGTGGGGAGTGACAATTAAACTAAACCGAGGGTACGACCAGGCAATGGCCCTAGACAAACGCTAGAACATCGTTTTAAATGATCGGACCAACTCAGGAGGGGCATCCTTACTTGTTGGCAAGAAAGCTCACCGAGGCGAAGAGGATACATGCAAAGGCTGCATGAACGTTGGGCCAATATGCACCCGGAAAATTCTAATGAAACGCCCCAGTATTTAAGAGATCAGGTATCCTTTATCGCAAAAGGGGTTATGAAGCTCTTTATCAAGAAGAAGAGCAAAATCCTCCAGAGAAGATATCACTCGTTCCAGCAAGACCACCATTGCAGATAGCCGATAATGCCAACACGAGAAATAGGAGATCAAAAATCCACCAAAAATTTGTTCTCAGGATGGACAAATTAGCTGAAACTAATACTGTTCTCCTTGATTTTCTCCCTGAATATGTTGATCACTTGAATCTGAACTGTGTAGTTTACGAAAAGGCGGTCTCCCTGCTTAGAAAAAATAGAAAATTGAAACGGCTAGACAGCATGCTACATAACATTAAATAAGAAGTTCACTCCGAAAGTTAGGGCAATTGCTCGAAACTTACAGAAAGCAAATCACACGCTGAATAAGTGTAAACTGTTGGCCATCAAGCAGCACTGGACGCAAATAGTAAGAGCTCTTTTAACAGCCAAAGATCACCTTGTAAGCCGAGTAAGGTGGATTCAGAAAAATTCCACCTTTTCTACTCAACCTTCTCGTCTTTTCAAATAAAATGGCATGTGTCGTTAAATATCCGCCTAGTTGAGAAGAGATTCAAGTCTTCTGGCAGCAAGTATATGGAGATACTCATAAGCTAGATGAAGACGCTTCAGATATCTCACTGTTTCGTAACTTTTGCCACATGCAACTGTTGCAACATCCAGAAGAGGAGTGTCAAATAATTGCTGCTGATGAAGTGAAGAAAGTTATCGCTAGAACTAAAAACTTTTCAGCGCCAGGGCTAGAAAAAATGAACAACTTTTGGTGGAAGAAGTTTACTTCTATGCACCAGAATCTAGCTCGTATATTTACTACTTTCTTAAACGGAAAACAACCCATCCCGCAGTGGTTGAAGGACGCGCGGTGCTAATGCCTAAGACCGGAGATTTGTCAAGTCCAAAGAACTAGCGACCCATAGCTTGTTTAAACACCAGCTACAAGCTATTCACTGGCATCCTCAAAGAGAGGATGCCAGTGATTATTATTATATATTA
>NC_046658.1:106728875-106745485 GCF_010883055.1 Belonocnema kinseyi
GCCAGTGATTATTATTATATATTATATAATAATAATTATATATTAAATCTTAATTAAATCTTAATTAAATTATATATTAATATCTATCGAGCCTGTATGGAATGCAATAGTTGAACAACGCGGATGCAAGAGAGGACTGACTGATTGCAGAGAGAACCTGTTAATGGACAGGTGAATCACCCACGATTCCATCAGGTATCGACGCAATCTGGCCATGGCTTGGATTGACTACCGAAAAGCATTCGATAACATGAACCATGAGCTACTCATTAAGCTCCTTGAGTGTCTGGAGGTACATTCAAAAATAGAGAGATGTATGAAAGAGCTTATGCTTTAGTGGCGGACAAGATTTGTCATAACATCCGACAAAAGACAAGTGACTACAAGTTATGCCACATATAAGAGGGGGGTCTTCCAAAGAGACTCTATAAGTCCGATACTTTTCTGCATGTCCCTCTTGCCTCTATTTATTGTGCTCCGCGGAAAAAGCTCTGGGTACCTATGTGGCCGCCGAACTGAAGAGAATTCAAGGTCAACCTTCTTTTATACATGGATGACCTTAAACTCTTTGCTTCTTCAAAAGAAAACCATGCAATTCTTGTGTTAGTAGTAATTAGGTACTCTCAAGCCATTGGCATAAGCTTTGGACTGGACAAGTGTGTTTGCGTTCATCTACACAAAGGAAAACTTGAAAATACTTCAACGCGTGGCGATCAATATCTTAAACTCATAGGCAAGAGGAAATCCAAGAATTGCGTGTGTTAAAAATGGCCCTTGAAAAAAGGTATCGCAAAATTCTCAGATGAAGGTGGGCTTCCGAATTATTTGGGAAGAGTAAGATCCAGGAGACCAATATTTGAGCCGTTCCTATACTGCTTTATACGTTTGGTGCAGTGAAATGGAACGTCGATGAGTTGAAGCAACATGCTCGAAGCACACGCAAGTTGATGAAAATTCATCGAAGACATCATCCTAGATCGTCTGTACCTCGTATATACCTCCCTCGAGATAAAGGGGGTAGAGGTTTGCTGAACTTAGAGTATCTTTTTCGAAGAACAGTTCTAGCTACAGCCTGCTCAGTCCTAAAAAGCACAGATTCTCTAATACGTCTATTACACCAACATGAAGTCGTCAACGTTGCGGCGTTTCTCTACCGAGCCGCAGATAGTAGGCATTATACGCAGAGAAGAGCTATCGATGGGTTTATCCAACATGTTTCTCAAATCTGCTGGATTAAGATCGGAGACGAAGGGATTTCTTGTTGTCTGAAAGACAGCGTTATAGACACCTTAGTTAACCGTGAGCGCATAATGAATGTACCTGTAGCCGATACCAATCGCCGAGCGTGCAAGCAAGAGTCAGAAACGATTGGACACGTTCTCAGTGAATACTCAAAGTATACACGCTTCGGGTGCATAGAGAGACGGAATGCGGCTGTAAAAGTGTTATATTACCATCTTCGGCATTTCTATCGTGTTGATCTAATGCCCGTCCGGGGGAACTGGAGTCCGTTGTAGAGAATTATCAGAGTAAAATCTACTGAAATTTCTGGTTTTCCACCACTCAACGCATCAGTTCTACAAAGCCTGATATTGTCCTCCAAGATCTAAAGACCAAGATAATTTACGTGATTGAATTCTCGGCACCAGCCGATGGCAATATCACGGCAAATGAGGAAGAAAAACAAGCGAAATATCAGGCTCTTCTTTTCGAGCTGAGCAGGCTGTACCAAGGCTACAAAGGCCATCTTGTGGTCCTCATAATTGGCCACCTTGGAGGTATAAAAGCTTCATTTCTTAACCAACTCAACAATATCCCGGCTTGCCAGTATTAGGCTCAAGCGAGCGCCAGTCAGATGCAAAAGGCTGTTCTTCTGGAATCACTGTAGCTTGTCCGACAACACGGTTCCTCCTAACATCGAACAAAGGTTGGTAACTCTAAAAAAAAGTATCCAGAGGTGAAACCTTCACCTCCAACTGTGCCGTCTGCCGCGTAAGATCATCCGATAGAAGGAGCAGGAAAAGATGACGTACACGTTCCAGTTCCGTCGGTCTGATGCTCTACCAACTGAGCTACGGAGAGACGAGAACACTTTCCTCACAATCTCCTTACAAGCAGAATGTCAACGTCATTCCGTATACTTGTAAGATTTTTCTTTCTAAACATGAAATTCATATTTTATTATTGACGTAGGTTTTGAAATTCATATTTTATTATTAACGTAGGTTTTTTGAACGAATTTCATGTTTAGAAAGAAAAATCTTACAAGTATAAGGAATGACGTCGACATTCTGCTTGTAAGGAGATTGTGAGGAACGTGTTCTCGTCTCTCCGTAGCTCAGTTGGTAGAGCATCAGACCAGCAATCTGTGAAGGACGTGGGCTCATATCCCAGCAGAGCTAGAGAGCGTTTTTTCAAAATCTTAAAAATTAATCAATATTTTAATAATATTGATTATGATTAAGTAGACAAATAAAATTAACATCTTAAACTATTAATTGATTTTCCTGGTCAAAAAACCTATATCAATAACAAAATAATTCTGAATACATTGTTTCTAAAGCCCGATCGATATTTTGTACATTTTTATTGATCGATTAAAATAATATTGGGATCATCTCAAGCTTCTTCAAAAATGCAACTCTCTCATATGCTAATTTATTTGCAGTAATATATCATTCTTATTAACCTAAGGTACTAGTGTGGATAATGGTGGAAATTGAAATTGCATCCTATATTTAAAAAAAGATGGTGCATACATACCTATAATAATTATATATAGGATGTTAGGATCCTTATTTATCACATAAATTTATTAAATTATATTCTTATCCCGAAATATATTTTCAAAGTTCTCAACAAAGTAGAAAAATTTCACATTTATGTGCACTATTCTAAATTCAGGAAAGCTCTATTTTTACAATATAAAATTTTATTTAATTGAGTCAGTTGTATTTACCAGTCTTTCGAATTTTCGTCAACAACTAATGATTTTTAGGCTTTTTTAAATCAAATACACTCCGTCCATATTCAATTCTAATAATAGAATTAATGATTACGGAGATTTTATTTATATAATTCTAATCTTTCCAATAAACAAGAAGCAATAACTTTCCGGATAAATATTTTTATTAACATAAATGTAACAGATACTTTTTATCTGCACGGTAAGTAACACCTGCGTTAAATCAATACGTACTGAAATGCCTTCATGTCATGATAATAAACAGCTAGGGAACTATGGGATTGAACATTTGAACTATTGTTATTATTATTGAAAGCGTCAAAGTTTATAAAATTATTTTACATGCAATTCGAAACTATTAAACTCTTATATTAATCTCCCAAAAGTATAAAAACAATGTTCGAATAAATGCCGAAATCATGGCTGTCACGTTATCCTAATTTTACAAAAATAAACATTATAAGGATTATCTTTTTTAAAAGCGCTAGTTGCTGCCTAAGTTTCAACAATTCTGTCAAAAAGTCCAACAGATCCACATCATTCAACATCTGCATGGTTAGGGATTTCTGCTGCCATACCTTTCCACCAGCCTATAATCCTGGAAAAGAATGTGATTGTTATTAAAAATTCACATTAAAAAGTACATTGCAAATTAAAAAAATAAAACATCTAAAGTTTTGAATTTATAACACAGATGGAATTTTCAGAAAGCTTACACTGCGGGAACCAAGCTACTACAAGTCTGGTTAATAATTTGTTGCACAATTTTTGCCCGTGGTGCTTTCGAATTGCAGACTTTTTTTATCAAACCTTCCACCATTAATCTAAGTTTTATATTTTCTCTGCAAATCGGTGTTAAAAGATTTCTTAGTTTTAATTTCTTATCCCATAATTTGGTGTTAATTCTGCCGGCTACTCTGACAGAATAATCCATTAATACTTTTAACTCTGCATCGAAACCTCTCAAGCTGCAAACTGATTCGAATGATTTTGAAATAACAGTGTCAACAGGTTCCGGTAGGGTTACTACTTTGTGTTCTTCTATAATTCGGACTATTCTTGTTTTGCCTACCGTTTGGCCAGGAACACCTGTAAATTAAAAAATTAGGGCATGAGCGATCAAATAACCAATATGGTTTCCTGTCATAGTTGCAGATAATCAAATATACGGCTTTCTGATTAGAAAAGTTCTGGTTTTTATTTGGGAAATCGTGATTTTTAAAATGAATCACTGCCAAGAAAAAAACTGTAGGTAGCTCAAAGTAACTATGGTTTTACGATACAGCCCACCTTTTCAATAATGCCGCTCCTTATCCGAGCTCGGGTTCTACCCCCACTGCTGCCCTTTCCCCTACTCGCCCAAAGTTTGGATCTGATTTTCTCAATAATGCCGCGCGAAGTTTAGGTATCATCCATAAACTACGTTACCCCTCGTTAACAACCGTTGATTTTGTATTGAGCCAACCCTATCCCACGCCGAAATTTATGTAGCATTTCGGTAAAACTCGATTTTATGTTTATACTAATTTTTTTTTCCTCATACGCTGAGAGACATTTCGGGAGATTAATTCACGGCACTACACCTTGATTTTATTACGCTTTGTCGCGAGAACTAAGATCTCGGAACCCTTGATTTAAAGTACAGGTCTCAAAGTTTTAAGAACTAGTCTTACTTTTATATCACAGAGGCCGAGACTTTAAAACACTCAAAAATTGTAGCTCTAAAATCACGGGCTTCTGTAAATTAATCTCTTAAAATTTCTATCCGTGTAGTGTTTATGCGACAGTTAATTCGACTATTATTGAATTTTTTAATTGAGAAAGGTGAAGTTTTAACCAAAAATTGAATAGTTAAACTTTTAATTTAAAAAAAATTTGGTTATAAAATAAAATAATTTTTTACCAAATGGTTCATTTTTGTTTACTAAATTATTGAACTTTTAATAGGAAATTACGAATAAAGATAAACTTTTAAACAATAAGTTTAATTTTCTACCGAAAAAGTAAACAAATTTGTTAAAAACCAAATCTCACCCAAAAAGTTGAATTTCCAACTAAAAATATACATTTTTAGTCAACAAGATTAATCTTATACAAGAAAAAACATTGTTCATTATCAGGAAATGCATACGAAAACGTTACCATATGTACTTTTAGAAAAAGATCTTTCTCTACATTCTAAAAGGTTAATATATGTGTAACGTTACCCCCCCCCACTCTTCCCCAAGAGGTAGCGTAATCTATGGATGATCCCTTATAGAAATTTACACTTTTACTCTTGAACGAAACATTTGTGCTAAAGCGGTACTACTGAGACAGGACTTTCGAAATCCGTGCACGTGAGAGAGCGTGACAGTGGTGGGGAACCCGATTCCGAGAACATTTATTCCCCTACAATTCCGATCGTGGCACTATTGAGAAGGTAGACTGTGTTTATTAGATTGGCGGCGCAATATGATCTAATATGGCGGCCAAAATTTGAATTTTTTTTCTACTTGTATTGAAATCCAAAACTACATTTGAAAATTTTAGGTTTCATAAAAAAACACATAAACAAACTAAGGAAGCTTCCGAAGAAAGTAGAAATATGTAAAAAAAACGTTGGTCTCTCTTTTAAAGTAACATTTGAGAGGCATGTCAATTATTTTTGTCCGAATACGAAGTCCCCTGGTGGCTTTCAAGAAAATCTTTGGATTTTAATTTGTAGAGTATATATCTGGATGTAGAATTCTATTGGGCATCTTTATTCTTAACAAAAACTTGTAGCTTTTTTAGTTTTAAAATTAAAGTCAGAAAACTAAATACGATGGGGGGAAATGCGGACAGGCAATAATTAAGAAGTTTTGAGAAAATTATTTGAAAATGCTTCCAATTAAAGGGTAAATAGTGTGCACTTTAGGTGAACAGTTTTTGCTAACAATAATTTAAAACGAAAATGATTTATACTCACCTATAATAAATACGGACAAGAGAAGAATTGAGTACTTCATTTCTTATTGCTTCTTTCGTTTAGCAAAAATCAGAATTACTTCGTAGACAGAGGGTAATGGTTTCTTTTCCTAGCAACATTTTTTCTATTTTTTAAAATCCCTTTTATACCTTTTAGATGTAATTTTCATAAAGAACAAAATCCATGAAAAAGCGATCATAAAATATCTAAGCTTTTACGTATTACGGCATTACGAAACTGTAATTTCACAACTGAATAAATACTGGATAAGTTGACAAACTCAGGATATTATTTTCCTTTCCGAATTCACGATATTAAAGGTTTTAAAAATAAATCCATTTGTCATAAAGGCACATATTCACTGAAATCTTGATTTCAGAGAAAAATAAACAAAAGTGAATAGGCGTTAATTTTAATTAATAATAGCATATACTTATAGTTTACTTAATGTTTAGCTTGATTTGAAATGAAATTTTTTCCAAATTCCTCATAGAATAAAAGGGATCTAACTACTTTTTTTTGCTAAGATCCTTTTTTCGTCTATCTATTTTTGACTTAGGACTCATGATTGAAAAAATAATGTATAGAAAGCTTAAAATAATATGAAACTTTTTAATCTTCTTCAGTCTCTTTTCCAAGTTATGTTATATAATAAAAATTCTGTTTGTTTTGATCATACTTGTATTCGTGTTTCACAATGAGATAAAGACCATTATTTAGCTATATAAAATTATAAAAACAGGCCTACTAAACATGCATTGCCCCCATTGCCGGCAGCCTTCTCTAAATTATTAAAGAATACATTTTTTATAGCATGTTTTGCCTTCATCAATTTAATTCTACAACTTTTTAAAAAGTATTTTGCATATTTTAGTTATCCATTACAATACAATATTTTTCCAAGATTAGATCAATTCATTTCGGTTTTAGCGTGCCAATAATTGGTTCTACGTTCCAAGAATTGGTGCTCTTATCCTATTTAAAAATTAGTTCTATTTCAAATCCAACGAAATTATAATCTTCAAACCCTCAAAATTGATTAAATTCAGTAATGTGTTGGTTATTATGCTTTAATAAAATTTCCATGCGTTTCTGTGAGTGTAGAAGCATTAAAATGATTATTTTTAATGTTAATAAAGTAAGGTGTATTAGATATTAAGGATGTAAATAAATTTCTTTTTTCTATTTTGAAGCGGGAGTTGTGTTAGTGGAAGTGACCTAGTTATGATCTAAGATCATGTAACCTAGTTTACAAGTTTCGCAATATTGAATCTTTAATGTTTCAATAAACCTTTTACACAATTGCGTTCTTTTATCAAACTTTTAATTGATTTAGTGAAATAATTTCCTTACTTTAAAATAGTTTGATTAAAATAATTATTTCTTAAGTTTTAGCCAATAATTTATACTTGAATAAAGAAATTCTTAACGTCTTTTTAGGCTAGATTAAAGAATTTTTGAATACATTTTTGTATGAAAAAAGCTCTTCTTCGCTTCGCTGGGAATGGAACCACAGAACTTTCTATTGTCGGTAGGGTGATTTTTCCTTAAGCTGCTAAACCGACCGAATGAAGAATACTATCTCATAAATAGACGCATTATTTTTCCAAGTGTTACAAATCAAATTTTTCAAGGAATCTGTATTATCATCAGATAATAGCAGAAATTCTTAACGTCTTTTCAGACTAGATGGAGCTATGAATTAAACATTTTTTAAATTCCTATTATTCTCTGAAGATAATTCAGATTTCCAGAGGATTCCCAGAGCGGATTCGCAGATTCCCAGCGGAGCGAAGTTCTGTTTTCAGAAAAAAACTTATTAAAAAATTGTATATGGAGCAAATTTTCTTTTAACATAAAGGAATATTATCAATCGACTAATTTCTTTGAATTTAAGAAAAAAAACGTCATTATTTAAAATTAAATAAAACTTTAGTTCATTTAAGGATACTTTTACTTCAAACTGCAAAAACGAAGTTAAAGTAACAATTTCTTTAATTAAAGCATAACTTTTTTCTAGGTTTTTTATACGGCTGGTAAAAGGTTCGCAGCTGCATTTAACAGATAGAACCTCCCTTCTTATCATTTAAATTTTTTGTAATATATGAAATAAAAGGACTAAAACTTCTATTTCTTGTTTTAATCATTTTATTAATAACCACTTGAGTAAGCGCACTAATTCTTGGCTTCCCATAATTTTCGGTAGTGTTTTTTAGCAAATTCTACCTCAATTAAATAAGAAAAAATGTTTACAGTTCACATGCTTTTATTTTGATGCTATCCTAATTAAGCATTAAATACTACACATAAAAAATCGAGATTATTTTTTTTTCACATCCATCTCGTTAGACGGAAGAAAACTACCTACATAAAGCATTTGAGGAATAAAATGTTCTGCTCAGTTAGGAATTTTTTAATAACGCCAGATCTATTCACTTTGTTTTGATGTAAAGACAATCGACTTTGTCTTTCGCCAATGCTGAAAAAATAAATTTTATTTTAATTTTCAGGTGGACATTAATCTGCCTCTGGCTTTCTCCCGTTAGAGATCTGTACTCCACCAGCTCTTAAGTCTGGAAGAGAAGTGTTATTATTAAAAATTCACTTAAAAAGTGAGTTATAACTTTAAAAATAAAATAACATTTTTTATTATAGTGAATTATTCTTCACGTGAATAATGTAATGTGGAATAGATTTGTGTGTAAATATAATTTTTCCCTTATTTAGAAATAACTTCTAAATACGTCATGTTGGCGGTGGTGACATAGGCTATCGCGTTTTTTTTATTTTAAACTTTCTTATTTTTTACGTTTCCCGTTTTATATGTCCTTATTTTAAACAATATTTACCGTTCTGATTAAATTCATATATTTATACAAAGAATTCAGTGCATCTCCACTATTGAATTATTAAATATTTCAATCAATTTTTTTCTATTTTTCTGCAACATTGCTCCGATCCAGGTTGATGATCAAACTCTCTAGCAATCAACCCAAGTGAAGATGCTCACAAAGTCGTGATATGAGGCTCCCCACTTGGGTCCATTTGTATCCAAGGTTCTATGTTTCAGACGTCATTCACTCTACTGACACTCATTTTATTAATTTATTTCTGCCATAATTTTCTGTTCTGGCATACTTCTTTAGCTTCTTTTACGTCCATGCATTTTTTCATGCAAGCTCTCGTGTTTCTGTGACTTTTTATTCCTCTTCTAACTAGGGTCTCATTCACACATTCTAACCATTCTTTCAGCGGTTTGCCGCTGGGCACGCTGCTTTTTACTTTACCTTGATACACTTGTTTCGTTAAACGTTCATTTGTCATTCTCTCAACATGCGCAAGAATCTCATGTCAATTGCATTAATTTTAATCTCATATATTTTTCTTGATAGGTCCATGTCTCGCTACTGTATAGTACAGTCAGTACAAATATAGAATTATGTATTGCCATTTTAGCTTTTTTTGATATATTTTTACTTCTGATAAAGGGCCCTGCTCTACCAATAACCTTCTTACCTTCGTTTATGCGCCTATCTAACTCCTCATCTATCTTCCCGTCCCAAGTAAATAAGCAACCAAGGCATACGAACTTATCAACTTGTTCAATTCTCTCATCATTTAATACAATATTGCAGAGTGTTTTCTCACTCTTTCCTTCAAACGCCAAAGTTTTTGTTTTATTTGCGTTAATTTTGAGGCCTATGCTATTCATGCTTGCAATCAGTTTATTCAACATTCTTTGCTAGTTATTGATTGACTCTGCCATAAAAAACTTATCATCTGCGAACGCTAACCCACGTACCTTTACTGTTTCGAGATCCACACCTTCTTCGTCGAAAAGAGCCATTCTTAAACACTTGTCCATGAATAATATAAATAACCATAAAGACACAACTCATGCTTGTATGACTCCTTGAATAAAATCGAAACAGTCTCTCAATTTCCCATTTACCCTTACATTCGCTTTGCTAGCCGTATATATTGTTTTTATAGCTTGTATGAGCCATCCATTGACTCCATAATCTTTTAGGACTTCCCAAAGTTTACTTCTATCTACCTTGTCACAAGCTTTATCGAGGTCAACAAATGCACAGAAAACTCTCAAACTTTTTTCTGTGATTCGCCTTAAGGGCATGTGATACTTACAGTTTCTCCGGCTTTTTTCCACAAAAATGAAAATTTTTAAAAACTGAATTCGGAGATGCTATAAAATATCATAACGGACGTCCCCGGACTCTTTTTTGAGGGATAATAACAAAAAAAATTATTGTGCTAAATAAAAATTTTATGCATATGCATTATTTTGAGGTTAAATCGTTTTTCATCTCTGCCATCTATTTTTAAGTTCAAAGTTTTCGGCCAAAAATATAAGTGTGTGGGGACGTCCGTTAACATATTCGCTATCATTTTCCAGATTTTGAAGGAAAAAAATATTTCTTATCCTAGGAAAAAAGCCGGGTGAATCTAGCACTGACAAATCAATACTGTTTCCTAAGCACTATGCAAATTAATCACATTTTTCTAAATTAAAACTTTTTTTAATGAACCTCCAAAAAAAGTGTGTGGGGACGTCCGTTAGCATGTTTGCTATCATTTTCCAAATTTTTAAGACAAAATATTTATTATTCTAGAAAAAAAGCCGGGGGAACCTAAAACTGGTAAAATCAACAATTTTCTAAGTATCGCATGCCCTTAAGCTAAATATTTGATCCGCACATGACCTTCCTGGCATAAACTCACTTTGGACTTCCCAAATCTTTTCTTCTGTTATTTTTATTAACCAATGAATAAGTATTTTTGAGTATATCTTTCTTACGGTACTTAAGGCCATGTGATGAGTGGGTCACGTGACCAGATTCCTACCTTACCGCCACATTTTTTATTTTCCAACCTATATGCACACGAAACGCCACATCGAGTTGAAAATTTGGCATATTTAACCAGCAGCACTGAGAATGGAGGGTCTGGTCCTAAAGTTGTATAATTATGAAAAAAGTTTTTTGTTGTAAATAATTTTTTTTGCTTTTTTTATAATTATTACAGTTTAGGACCAGGCCCACCTTTCTTAGTGCTTCTTATTTATTATCCCAAATTTTCCTCTCGATGTGGCGCTTCGTATGAAAATAAGTTGGGAAATAAGAAAGGTTGGCGGTAAGGTATAAAATCTGGTCACGTGGCCCACTCGTCACACGGCCTTAATAAGCTAATCCCTCTGTAATTATAGCAGTCGCTTTTATCTCCATTTCTTTTGTATATTGGTACGATAATCGCTTTCTCTCAATCGTCTGAGTATTCTCTTTTTGTATCTGTAATCATTTATACGCATCACCAGACATTCTTCCTAAACCCGCGGTACCACACACTTCGATCGCATACCTAACAGTGATATCCCGGAACTTAGTCCATGCGCCCTCTATATCATTGTTTCTTATAAGCGCCTCCCAAGTTACCCTATCTATGCGTTCGTTTCTCTTTTTTTGAAAATCTATTCGCAAATTCGGTTTCCTGTAGGTTCTCAATTTTGAGTCGCGTTTGTTTGGTTTTTTTTGTTCTCTTTTTTCTATTTCCTTTAGACCGTGTGTACATGTGGATCATTTTATGTCTAAACCAAGTATTTGTAACAAACAGACCCCTTTCTAAGCATCAACCAATTAATTTGTCTCCGTTATAGTTTGTTCTTGGATCCCCAAAATTACCTATTACTCTTTCTGTATCCTGATTTCGGATGCCCACATGTTCTCTGGGCACGACTTTTTATTTTTATTTTATTTTAGGCCTAAATCTTTAAATTTATAATAAAAAAGGGTTTGTGAATTTTCTTTTGTTAAATGAGTTTAGCTCGGGAGTTTGATCGCACCTATGTCGCGCAGCTAATGGCTCTCGCACTCCGCGCTCGATCTTTGCAATTCTCCCACATTCGTGCACATACCTTTTAAAATCATAGGTCAACGGATCAACAACTGTAACTTTGTGAATATGAACTCTCTTTTGTTAAAGTTCTTTCGGCTTTAACGAACACATTCGCATCACGTATCTCGTGCTTCGCACTCGATTTTGTCCCAACTGTCAACTTTTCTACATTATACTCAACACTTTTATATCAAATATAATACATTTTCAATGTAACTCTGACTGGGATTGCTTATTCAGATATTGCAAAATAAAGCACAAATTGTATTTATCATGATTATTTTAACATTTGTTTCTTATTATGCTTTAAATTATGTCCTAAACTTCGCTGAGCGACTAAAGTACTAAAAACAAAAACTACGCGCCCTATCGTAAAGTAATTAATAGCAAATTTGTAGATCTTTTCAGGGCGCGAAATTTTTGTTTATTGATTTTTTTCGCATCTTGCATAGTTTGAGCAATAAATGGAATTTTTGGATTTTTATTATTTTTTCTACAATCAAATTTTGATTTTTTCAACCAAATTATAAAAGTTATTATGATAATCTTGTAGGGCTTTCAAAAATCAACGTTTTTCTTCTAATGACATTTATTCATATCATGCGTTGTTTTTCTTTCAATGTTCATTTTAGTTTGTTTTTTTGGATTTGGAAAATGCTCTAACTCTGATAATTGTCTTTTTATAGAAAAAAGTAATAAGGATAAAATGTTTGAGTTTACGCGTACTACGAATAACCGTACTTCGAATTTTTAAATTAAACAATATTTGGTTTCCAAATTTTTGAAAATGCGTTATTTTTGAGAATTTTCATCCAAAATAGTTGGTTTACGAACTTGTTCTTTCTTTTTAGGTCTTAAAAAGGTGTGCCAAAGCAGAATCCAGTCTGATCAATTTTTTGAAAGGTATCGTGTCTAGAGAATACAGACACCTTCGTAAAAATCGTTTTTTCTGATTCAGGGGGTCTCAGAGCGTGGAGATTTGATGAAATCCGACAAAGTGAAATTCTACATAAAACCAGTACCATCTCATTAGGATAAGAATGTAACAAAGGCCAAAGAGAGCTACATATGTTAAGAGTTGCTTTACAATTACGTCACATTTCCTGAGGCTTAATAATGCCACGAAGGAGAATTTAAGAAAATTATCTTCTTTAAAGTCCTTTCAAATCCATTGCAATTGTGTAAATACACCGTCTAAAGAGTTTAATTTGATAAAACTTTCCGCATTTTTAAATACACAACCAAACATTCCACCAATAAAACAGTTCAATTTTTCGTATGACAAATTTTCTACCGATATTTAATAACTCCCTCTTTTCTAGTTAAGTGAGTATAATTTCACTACAGTAATTAGCGAAATCGAGTTAAACTTTCATTTTTTTTCTGTTCATTTCTTGAAAGTTCATATCGAGAATTTTAAATTCAAACTAATAGTGTAGCACTTTATTACTAATTTATATAAGCTTTATAATTTAACAAATTTTATTTATATCAAAAGATATTTAGAACTTTTGAACATGTAGAATTTTGAAGATTTAAAAAAAGAAGCTCTTTAAGATACTTGAAAGGTTTCATGAGAACAAAAAAAATTTCTTAAGATCATTTTAAGAAAAATTAATTGATAAATCGAAAAAGGTTTCAAAATATGTCAAATGTTTTCCTAAAAGTTCTAAAAAGAATGTGAACGATTTTGAGAGCATATTTTTTTTTATTTTGCAAGATAAAAAATTTGATAAAAAAATTAGAGTAAGTTTAAGATATATTTAGAAGTTTTGTAAAGATTTTAAATTAGTTTAAAATTTGACACGATATAAAAAATGTACGTTTTTGAACATTTCTATATAAAATTTTTAACGTTTCTTAGGTCTTTTTAAGGGCTTCACGATAATAAAAAAATGTTTCTAAAATTTCTAAGAAAATATTAACTGATTTTGTATTTTGAAAAATTAATTTCAAATGTATATGCAAAAAGATTTTAAACATTTCAGAAGATTTCTGAAATTGTCAAATCAGAATCTGCAAAGATTGAAAAATAATTTACAATTAGAAAACAATGTCCAAAAATTTACAACAAAATGTAAATTTTTTAAGGATTCGAAAAAAATGCCAAAGCTGAAAGATTTTTCAACATTTTAGGAATAATTCGAATCAGTTTAAACAATATTTAGAAATTTAAGAAGTTTTGAAGAGGTTAAAAATATTTCAAAACTTTGAAAGATTTCCGAACATTTATCTGCAATATTTAAAAATCTTTTGAAATGTTCTCAAGAATCTTAAACAAAAACTTCAAATACTTATTATAATTTTTTATTTTGCATTAAACATAATTTTTGCTTTCAAATTATAACTTTGGTAATTTTTTTTTCTTGAATAAAAAATCTTTTCTTGTTGGAATGTCCACTATTTTGTTGGAAATTCATGTCTTCGGTTGACAATGTAAGTATTTCGAAAGTTGAGCCTTTCGTAGAAAATTGGTCTTTTTTGGACAAAATTTCATCTTTTATGTTAAAATATAATATTGTTTTTACTAAATCAAGGTTTTCCTTATGAAATCCTTATGAGAAATTATAATATTTTTTGGTTGCGGATTCAACTATTTTATTAAAAATTCGTCTTTCTTCGATTAATTAAAATTTTTTTTATTAAAAATTAAAATCATTTTAGGTTGAAATATCAATTAACTTTTATGTCGAAATTTTTTCTTGTCAGATTTAAAATCTTTAAAAACATTTTCTTAGTTTATGAAGAATTTTACGAAATTTATGTTTATATGACCTAGAAAACAAATAAACTTAAAAAATAAATGGTTTTTCGAAATTTGTATTCTGTATTGAAAAATATTTTTCTTTCAATAATTAAAACACAACACAAAATGATAATTTCGCATTTTAACTTTCCTACTTTTTAAAGAGCAGATCGAAGGTACTTTAAAAAATAGGTGAATTCTTGAGTACTCTAATCTTCTCGAGTGCAAGCCTTTTCTTTTCAATACCGAAGAATCTCCATTTCCTTTTCTCTAAACCTCACTTGACTTACTTCTATTGCCAGAGTGTCTACTCAAATCCTGGAAGAAAATTCCCTGACAATTCCAGGGTTTTCCATGTATCTAAAGTTGTTTCCAGGTATAATTTTTCCCAATACGGCGCCATTCAAATATTTGCATTTTTTTAATAATGAACTCGGAATATGTATACAGTTTCGCGAGATTATTATAAATAATGTATTATTTCAGTTTTTAAGGATTCAATTGATATGTTTAATTTAGAAAGCCTTGAAAACTTATATTGCAAGATATTCTTAAATGTATAAGCACCATCGATTAATTAAATAATTAGGTAAAACTAAAAACACAAAAATTTATTTCATGAATTTATTTTTTAAGTACCAAATAGTTTAATTTCACCTCAAAGAGATCAATTTTCAACCAAATAGTGGAATTTCAAACTAAAAAAGATCAGATTTCAACAATAAATGAAATAGTCAAATTTTCAGTAAAGTCATTAATTTTCCACCAGAAAAAAAAAATAATTTTTTTACCAAACTCATGAATTTTTAATTAAAATTATAAATCTTCACCTGTAATATATCAATTTTAACTTTCAAAGGAAAATATGAATTTTCAAAGAAGAAGATTAATTTTCTACAACAAAAAAAAAACGATTTTTCAACCAAATAAATGAATTTCAAAAGAAGTAGTTGAATTTTGAACTAAAAATGATTAATTTTTAATTATAAATAGAATATTAAAAAAAAAAAATTTTAATACAAATTTCAACAAAATAGTTCAATTTTCAATCAGTGATAAATTTTCAACTGTAATGATGAATCTTTAACTGAAATGACAAATCATCGACTGGAATAGTTGAATTTTTAACCAAAAAAATTCATCTTCAACTAAAAAAAAAGGATTTTCAACCAAATAGTTGAATTTTTAACTAAAAAATATCAGTTTTCAATCAAAAATTGAATAGTTATATTTTTACTTAAACAAACTAATTTTTAAGCTGGACATGAATGTTATGGATTGATCAACTGGAATAATTAGATTTTTATTTAAAAGAAGAAATAATAAAAAAAAAATAGTTTTAGCCAAATGCTTGAAGTTTAAACTATAATAATTAAATTCTCAGTAAAAAATTCATTTTCATCATGGAAATAAACGAATTTTCAACAAAATATCTCAGTTTTAATCCAAATAGATGAATTTTCAATTAAAATCATAAACCTTCAACAACAAAAATTAGTTTTTAACAAATGGGTTCAACTTTTAACCAAATAATAAAATTTTTGTTCATAAAAATATGAATTCTGAAAGAAAAATTGTCTGAATTCGGTGGGGGCTTTAGTCTTTTTTCCTTGTAATAATAGAGTTTTGCTCTGTGAATTTATTTTATCACGTGAACTTTGGTACTTTCTTTATGATGTTTTACCCCTTTAGAATCTTTTTGTTGGTGTGAAGTCGCAAATTTGGATGCTATTTTCTCGGTATTGCTAAGCCCAAATATCGCCTGAGTGAAAGTGTTTCCCGTTTATTTATTGTGTTTTCCATGTGCATATGGGAAGGTAAAGGAAAAAGTGCACGCAGGCCCTTGCAGAAGTGCAGGCTATGCAGACAGGTGACAATTTTCAAGGGCACGCTCAAGTTCTCAGTGTGTCTCTCCAGTGATAAAATCAGATATTATCACTAAGTGTCTACTAATAGTTAGGTAACCAAAATGTCAACAGACGTACTGTCTACCACAGAGGAAGAGAGATGGGAGAAATTAATGTCCTCAATAAACACAT
>NC_046658.1:106745585-106760668 GCF_010883055.1 Belonocnema kinseyi
TTGAGGATTTGCAGAGAAAATAAATTTTCAGAGGAATATAAAGTAGCATATCTTAAAGAAAAAAACAATTTCAGAAAAATTCAGGAATTTAAGAAAAGAAATTATATTAAAACGCAAATTGACATTGCAGCGATTTGCAAAAACTCGGCACAATTCTGGAAAGTAATTAATGCATCGCGTCCAAAAGTACACCACCTGGCACGCATTGATGTAAATACTTGGCATAAATATTTATTAAACTGTTACCCACGACCGAACTTAACACCTTCTGTTGACGCAAACTTTTTTAAATTAACTCATCCCATATTAGATGGCGCTATTACTATAGAGGAGGTAATTAAATGTTTGGCAAATTGTAAGGATGGAAAGGCTCCTGGCTGTGACGGAATCAGCTATGGATGTTATAAAAATCTACCACAAAATTGGGTTTTTTATATGATCCACCTTTTTAACAAGATTATGGACACGGAGGAAATCCCTAAGGAATGGGGTAGATTAACAACTACTGTGATTTTTAAAAAGGGTAACTCTGAGGACCCCGATAATTACAGGTCCATCACTCTTGTTAATTGCATTGCGAAAATTTTTACCCAAGTTATATGCGATCGATTGGTCTTATGGGAAACTGAATTAAACTTAATCCCCGAATCACAGTCGGGCTTCAGAAAGGGGAGAAGTTGTCTTGATAACTTGTTCACGCTAGTATTCATTTTCCAAATACATCTGAGAAACCCAGGAGCGGAGGTATATGCTGCTTTCGTCGACTTTAAGGGGGCTTTTCCATCCATCTCGCACCATTTATTGTGGAAGAAGCTTCACTCTTTGGGCCTTAGCACTAAAATAATTAATATTCTGAAGCACTTTTATTCTTCTGCGACAACTTGTATTAAGACTGGCAAGGGATCAACTAAATTTGTCAAGGTCACGCAGGGTGTCCTTCAGGGTGAAGTTTTAAGCCCGTTCGAATTTTTGCTTTTCATCTCTGATTTAGAAGACTATTTAATCCAGAAAGGTTGTCGAGGCCTCTCCGTAAATAGTTTAGTTGAAATATTATTGCTTGGTTATGAGGATGATTATGTTCTCTTTGCAGATACCCCGGTTGAGTTAAACAGAAAACTGGAAGCACTTAATTCTTATTGCAAACAAAATCATCTTTTTGTGAACACGGAAAAAACTAAAATTGTAATTTTTTCTAAATCAGCGAATTCATCTGCTAGGAAATTTAAATCTTTTAAATTCGGCGATTCCCGGATCGAAGTAGTTAAACAATATACTTATTTAGGTACCCCTCTTTCGGGTTCATGCTCCTTTCTACCCGCTGCAAGGAAGTCCGTTAGTGCTGCGAATACAGCCATTGGCTCGATCCTAAGGACAATACACTCGGTCAGAGCTGATTCGTGGAATACCTACATTAGATTATTCCAGAGCCTCTCTGTAAGTACACTACTGTATGGTTCGCAGGTTTGGAGCCTAAATCATTTGGAAGTTATAGAGAGAGTACAACTTTCTTTTTTTAAGAAACTTTTATCCCTGCCCAACAATACACCTAACTACGCGGTGAGATTAGATACTGGTTCTTTGCATTTATCTCACACGGTCTTAAAAAATATTTTATCTTGGTTAATTAAAATTTCGACAATGGATAATTCACGGTACCCAAGATTGTGTTTCGAGAGACTGAGATCACTGGCAGTAAAAGATCCTTACAGCAAATTTAATTGGTTTTCCCAGATCGGGGTTTTTTTCAATGCAAGTGGTTTGTTAGATAGATGGGAGAACCTCACATTAAACTCCATTAGCTCTGATCGAGAGATAGTTCTTGGGAGCTATAAGTCCTACCTAGAGATCCTTGATGGCGAGCGTCTCGCCCTGTCTAAGAGCTTACTCATTTTTCCGCATTTAGCGATGCAATCCGGCACACAATCATATTTACTCATGCGAATACCTCTGTTTTATAAAAGAATCTTTGCACAGCTCAGACTATCAAATATACATGTTTGCCGAATTCTGATTGACCATGGAAAGTATGTTTTTAATATAGAAGAGAGATGTAGGATTTGCCACCTCGATAATGAGACTTTGTACCACATTTTATCTGATTGCCCGGCTTGTCTGCACTTGTTTGAGTCTAAGTTTCCCACCAAGCCTACAGATATACACCCCTCCGATAAATGGTTAGCTGTATTGTCTTCCGTTCACCCTGCCACTGTTAGAAAATTTGTTAACTTAATTGTGAAGATTATCAGCGAGCGTTGGAGATCATTAGATAGCTTATAATAGTTTTAACCTAGTATTTATATATGTGTATGCGTCTGGCTATACGAGATTTATGTTTTTAGATATCCCTACGAAATTATCCTTGTATGTACCGAATGGTCTATAGACAAGTGTAAATAAATAAATAAAATGAGTTGAATTTTTAACGAATGAAAAATTTTTCTTTCAAGAAGGAGAAAACACTGCCAACAAATTGTTAAATTTCTAACAAAATACGTGCGGTTTCAACGACATACGTAAATTTTCTACTAAAAAAGATCAATTTTTAACCATAAATGGAATATTTAAAAAAACATTTTAAACAACAATTTTCAACAAAATATTTCAATTTTCAATCAAAGTGATGAATTTTCATCTATAATGATGAGTCTTTTACTGAAATTATGAACCATCGACTGGAACAGTTGAGTTTTAAACCAAAAAGATGCATCTTTAACTAAAAAAATTAATTTTCAACCAAATAACTGATTTTTGAACTAAAAAATATCAGTTTTCAACCAAAAATGGAATAGTTCTAATTCTTAAAAAATAGTCTAATTTTTTAACAATTATGATTTTTCAACGAAAATGATACATCTTCAACTAAAATAGTAAAACTTTGTACCAAAAATATGAATTTTTAACCAAGAAAATTAATTTCTACAAAGAAAATACGATTTTTCACCTAGAAAAGATCATTTTTCAAACGAAAATTAAATAGTTAAATTTTCAGTTAAAAAAGGTCATTTTAAACTAGAGATACATATTTAGCTAAAGAGATGGAATATTTAACTGGAATAATTACATTTTCAGTTTTTTTTTAAATATTAAAAAAAAATTCAACAAATTAGTTAAAGTTTTAACTGTAATAATTAAATTCTCAGTAAAAAAATTAATTTCCATCTAAGGAAAAAACGATTTTCAACAAAATAGCTCAGTTTTCAAACAAATAGATGAATTTTCAATTAAACTGATGAACCTTCAATAACAAAAATTCTTTTTTAACAAAAAATAGTTTTTAACAAAAGGGTTCAACTAATAACCAATTGATAAAACTTTCATTTAAAAAATATGAATTCTGAACGAAAAATGTAATAGTTAATATTTCAATCCAAAAAAAATTTAATTTTAATCAAAAACAGTTTAATTGAACCAAAAAAAGATAACTTTTCAACATGAGTATTTGAATTTTCAGCTCAAAACGATCAATTTTTAACCAAAAATATAACAGTTACATTTTCGAGTAAAAAAATTAATTTCAAACAGAAAAAAAACGAGTTTTTAACCAAATATAAAATACAGTAATATAAACCTACTTTTACAACTAAAAAATTATTTTTATTGAATTTTATGTTGCAATTAAAACAACAAAATATAGCACGCACGCGAAAAAACTCCCTGAATTAAAAAAAACATCTCTGACATTTTCAGATTTTTCCTGGTATATAAAAATTTCTTCACAATTCCAAGTTTTCCAGGTTCGGTACACGCCCTGATTACTCTCCTAAAAAAATACTTCCTCTTACATTTTTTAATTAAACTTTATTATTATGCTGTTTTTTTTTTTTAATAACTACGTGCATCTTAATAATCTGAGCGCTTTAGTCAGGTCAAGAAGATAGAAAAAAAGAATTTAAATTTGAATTTATTGGAAAGAAATTTTTTTAGATATTTTTAATTGTAATTATAACAGAAATTTGCTTATTTATTTTCAAAACGTAGTTATATTTAAAGTGATTGTTATCTTGCTTAAAAATTGAAGTGCAGGTGTATCAGGAACTTAAAATTAATAATACGGAACAACAAATCCATTAACACTCGATTTTTAGGGAAATCCTACTCAAACTTTTTTACCAACCAAACTTTCTTAAAAGGGGAATAAACCGCTTTAATCTCAACAAAATTTAACATTATTTTTGAGAATCCCCCCCCCCCCTCCCCATCAACTGTTTTATTGCAGAGGGTGATAGAAATTTTCAGAATAATTGACAATATAAAGCGGCATTAATAAAGTCTTAAATTATGATTTCAACCAAAATCAATCAAAAATTCAATGTCTGAAATTCAACTCTTAGTCGAGTTCGGTTGAAATCTCAGTTGAAAATTTATTAAACTTGCCAAAAAAATACTAAAATCTCTTTCACTTCTAGAGGCACATTTCATCATCAAATTCATTTTGCCCCTCAAAAATGAAAGTCTATTAAATTTCTCACTTAACAGTATCAAGATAAAATAAAAATTTGTCTTTACTGTACAAACTTTTACAAAATCAGGGAAATCCTTAAGTTTGTGTTTATTAAACAAACCTCCAAATGACGGAAGTTCGAACATAGAGACAGAGTTGAAGAGCAAATTCGTGAGGTGAAAAATCAAATGTGTTGTCGAAAAAAATCTACTAGCTCTTCTATATACACTGAAAATAAATACAGCTCTCTAGATTTTTCGATTTGTTAATCAGTTTCATTTATTCTAATTCCTCCGCAACTTCAAACCGCGGCGGCTGCCTTGTATTTTTGAATTCTCGACTCAATTTCCGGTCTGAAATGCCTAATGAGCCCTTGTACTGGCCAAGCTGCTCCGTCTGCCAACGCACAGATTGTGTGCAACTCTATTTGCTTCGTCAATTCCCAAAGCATGTCTATTTCGTGTGTCTGGGCATTTCCATCAATGAGTCTGCAATAATTAAAAATAGAAAAATTGTCATTTTAAACGAAAACTAAATATAAACAAAAAATAGAGCACAATTTATATTTTCAATAAAAAATGAAATGGTTAAACATTTAGTTGAAAACATTAATTTTTAACAACAAAAAAAGGGATTTGCAAAAATGTAGTTTAATTTTCAACCTAGTAACTGATGAATTCTCAACTAAAATGACGAGACTTCAACTGAAATAGTTGAATTTCGAACAAAATTAATTTTTACTACAAAAGATAAATTGTCAATCAAAATTTAAATAATTAATTTCTAAGTTCAAAAAATTAATCTTCAACTAAACAATAAAATTTCCAACTAAAATTATCGAATATTCAATTGGATAAAGTAAAATTTTCAGTTTAAAAATTACTTTTCACCAAAAAAAAACTTTAAGAAAAATTTACTTTCAAAAAAATAGTTACATTTTCAGACAAAGTGGTGAATTTTCAACTAAAAAAATGATAAATTCTACAAAAAATATGAATTTTCAACTAAAAATAATTATTTTTTTTAACCGAAAAATTGAAATAATTTCATTTCTAATCAAAAAATGAATTTTCAAACAAAGAGATTAATTTTTATCTCGAATTATGGAATATTCAATTGAAAAAATAGTTAGATTTTCAGTTTAAAAAACAATATAAGTTTCACACCAAAAAGAAACAAATACTCAACAAAATCATATTTCTCATATTTCGATCAAACAAAATGAATTTTTAATTAAAATTATGAATCAACTAAAACAAAATTAATTTTTAAGAAAAAGAGTTTAACTTTCAACCAATTAATTTTATTTTCAACCTGAAATATGAAAAATGATACATATTTAACTGAATTACTTGCATTTTTCACCGAAAATAGGAATTTTTAAACAAAAGATTTTCAAACATGAAGATTAATTTTCTACATAAAAAAGCGAATTTTTCACAAAACACATAAATTTTCAAACAACTAGTTTTTAGAGGCTTTCTTAATATTTCAAAGGATTTCATTTGGGACCGAAACATTTTCACACATTTTAAACGATGTCAGGAAATTCTAAAGAGATTTCGAAGATTTAAAGGGAATTAAAGAGATTTCAAACGATTTCAAGGGGATTTCAAATGATTTTAAAAGATTTCAAGAGTTCGAAGAAATTACATAGTGAAAATTCAGTATGAATCTCAATCTTTCTAGACATTTTACCAGATTTTAAAAGACTTCAAGAGTTTCATCAGATTTTCAGAAATTTTACTGGATTTCAGAAGTTTTTAAGGAATATCGAATGTTTTCGAGGGAATTTTAACGGTTTTATGGAACGAAAAACGGTTTCCACGAATTTCTGGGGATTCATTGAGGGGATTTCAAAACATTTGAAAATATTTCCAAGGGTTTTAAAGGATTTTAACACATTTTTTAAGATATAGATGGATTTCAATGATTTCATGAGATTTCAAAAAATTTAAATGATTTCAAAGATTCTAAAGTATATCTACCGATTTCAGAGGATTTCAAAGGGTTTTAATAATTTGTAAAGGGTTTAATACGCTTTTAAAATATTTGTAGAGATATCAAAAGATTCCACAGTATTTCTACGAATTTTCGAGGATTTTCAGTAAGTCCAGCGATTTTTAGGGACGAAAGTCAAAGTCTTTTCTAGGTAAAGAAGCAAATTTTGTCCAGCTCTCCTTTTTTTTACGTCAAATATTGAAATAAATGCTTGTTACAGATGTAAAAAAATAGTCATTTTATATTTTATTGGCCAGCAATTTTTAAAGAAAGCAGAAGCATAAATAAACAAATTCTTAATTTTTTCCTAACATAATTCGTCTTTGAAATCCCTTAAATCTTTGAAATCATTTGAAATCTTTGTGAATTAAATATTTGTGAAAGCTTTCTTCAATCTTTGTGTAATCTTTTGAAATGTTCTTAAATTTTTTCAGATTAAAAAAAAATTTTTTAATAAAAATCTGAATTTTCAACAAAATAGTTTAATTTTCAATTTAAAAAGACAAAATTTCATCCAAATTGTTAAATTTTGAACTAGTAAAAATCAGTTTTCAACTGCAAATGGAATAGTTAAATTTAAAGTTAAAAAAATTAATTTTCAACCAAACTAATGAATTTTGAACTGAAACGGTGAATTTTCAACTACATGAATTTTTGAAATAAATAGTTCAATTTTTAAATGCAAAATATCAATTTTCAACACAATAGTTTAATTTTCACCAAAAAGAGATAAAATGATTTTCAACAAAGTGGTTACATTTTCAAATAGACATGAATTTTTAATTAAAATGATGAATCTTAAAAAAAATAATAAATAACTTTTGTCAATAAACTATGCAACTAAATTTTCTATTATAACTCAGAAATATTTTCTCTTTAAAGTACTTCTCTAATAACTACCTGAGTCGGAAAATAAAGTTTTTACTTTTTACTTTTACTTTTTTTAAAGACTAAAAAGAAAGCTTGAATTCGTTATCCAGCCATTTTTCATAATAATTCAAAAAGTTAGAACAAATTTCATCTTTCTTGAATAAAAGTGCAACAGTTCGGTGGAAAATTCATCTCTTTTTTGAAACTTTGTGTTTTTTATTTCAAAATTCACTTGCTTTAGCAGAATTTTCATTAGATAAAAATGTAACTGTTTGGTTGAAAATTAAACTATTTTGTTGAAAATTGAACTATTTCATAGAAGATTTAATTTTTGTTTAAAACTTATATTTTGGTATTGAAAAATGAACTGAAATCTTTTCTGGGTGAAAGTTCATCTTAAAAAAAAGTTTGGCCTTTTTTTCAAATTCATCTGTTTTAGAACAAATTTAACCTTTTTTTGATAAAAATGCAACTGTTTGGTAGATAATTCATCCATTTTGTTACAAATTCATCCATTTTGGTTGAAAAAATTCGCCGTTTTGAACTGAAAATTCTATTTTTTCGTAGAAACTTTTTTTTTTGTTAAATAATTCATATTTTGATCTTGAAAAGTCAAATAGAACGTTTTTTTGATGAAAATTTAACTATTTTTAAAAATTAATAAAACCTCATCTGTTTTAAGAGAAATTTAATCTTTTTTGGATAAAAATGCAACTATTGAACAGAAAATTCAACAATCTATTTCTTTTATTTTTTATTTAAAAATCGATATTTTGATCATGAAAAGTCAACTGAAATGTCTATTAACAGAAAATTCAAGTATTTTTTTGAAAATTTATATTTTTGATTTAAAAATTCGTCTGTTTTAGTAGAATTTTTTATGAAAATGCAAGTTTTTAGTTCAAAATTATTCTTCTTTGCTTGAGTATTCAACTATTTTGTTTGAAAGATTTGGTTGAATCACTTCGTTAAGGAATCTTTTTTTTAAAATGTATATTTTTAGTTGAAAATACATCTCTTTGGTTGAAAGATCAAATATTTAGCTGAAAATTAATCTTTTTTTAATTAATAATTGAACTAATTGGGTAAAAGAATTGTTCAGTGGAAAATACTTTTTTTGTTTAAAATGAATTTATTAACCGAAAATGTAACTTTTCCATTTTTTAAAGATTGATCTTTTTTAATTGAAAATTCTCCATTATTGGTAACAAAATAATTTTCTTGGTTTGAAAATTTTTTTACTTGGGTAAAAATGCATTACTTTCGTGAAAAATTAAGTTTTTGCTGATAAGACATATTTTTTGTTTTAAATTCAATTTTTTTAGAGAAAATTCGTCTTTCAGCTTGAAGGTTCAACAATTTAGATAAACTTTTATTTCTTTCTTGACTGTAAAATCATTAATGGTAGAAAATTCGTCTTTTTGCTTTTAAAATCCTTTTTTTTACAAATTTCATCTTTTTTATTGAAATATAAACTATGACACTTTTCTGTTAAGGGATGTATCTTTTTAGGTTGAAAATACATCTATTATGCTACAAATTTAATTATTTTCTTAAAAATCCATCTTTTGTAACAAAAAAAGGGATTTTTTTATTTAAAATAAATTAATAAATTTGAAAATTTTACATTTCTATCAGAAATACTGTTTTATTCCTTTTTTAAAAGATTCTATGTTAGAACTATTACAAGATTAAAATGTAGAATTTTGAATATTAATGATCAAGGAAAACCAAAAATTAGTCAATTTACGTAATTTCACCATTAAAGTGCATTGCGGGTATCGGAGACCTCAAGCTATTTTCAACCTCTTATAAACCATACTTAATTCGAAAAAATTGAGTAAGTGTCGTCATCTAGCTTTAGTTGGAGATACTAACTATAAGTAAAGTCGCTTATCAAACTGCGTCAAGCGTCAGTCTTAGCAGCAGCTGCTGGTAAAAAAATCGTGGGGTATCTAACACCCAGTGTGCACATAGTGAGCGAAAAAGTAATTTAGGAGCAAATTTTTTTGTTTACTTTCTAACGTAAGTATATCATATGAAATAAAATAATTATTTTTTTCGATTTTTTCATACTTCTTTTCTTTGTAGATGGCTTATAACTTACGGCAGCCCGTCATGCAAGAGTAGTTACTAGAGTTTTATATGTGTCTTTTTTCAATTTCTTGTATTTTTCTAGTATTACATGCCAAAGTTTCTCAACTGTTATAATAATAAATCGATTTAAAAGCAAACAAAATCTGATTCATCATTTTATCATAAAATTGACTTTTCAACTGTGAAAGTAAATACCTTTTTTGAAAGCACTCATGTTGCAATATTCTTTTAACAAAGTACACTATTTCAAAAGTATAGTCATAAAATTTGAGGTTAAAATAATTAAAATTGCGTGAATTATGAATTTTTAGGTAAAAAACAACCCATTTTTTTACTTTTTTTTCATTAATTTTTTAAACAAACTTAAAATAAATGAATGGCTATAAAATCAACTCTACCTTATAAAAGATACCTTAAACTATGTCTGATAATTTTATTGTGACAAAATATTCAATAGGGGTTAAACAATACATGATTAAATACGCTGGGGCATGGGATACCCACGATGCACTTTACCGCGATTTTTTACCATGAATTAAGAATACTGCTTACCTCTTCATGATTTTGTACATCCAGGAAATTCCTTCGCGACAGGGCGTACACTGTCCGCAGGACTCGTGCTTATAAAAACTGATGAGACGAGCGATTGCCTTAATTATGTCGGTTTGCTTATTCATGACGATTACAGCAGCTGTACCGAAAGAACTCTGCACTCTAACGAGGTCGTCAAAGTCCAACAAAACTGTGTCGCAGACACTGGAACAAAATTAGAATTGCAAACATTTCTCACGGCCAATAAACTTGAAAAATTTGAACTCTAAAACTAAACATTTTTCCATTTGAAGTATTACAAAAATAAACTACACATTAAAGCACTAAAAGTGGAACGCTTGAATTTCATAAATTAAAAAATGTTATATTCAAAGGCTCAATAATTTATACGCATGAAATGGAACTTAGGTACTTACACTTTTCAATTGTACAATTTTAAATGAAATGCAGATAAACAGCCAAATTTAGAATATTTAACTTTATAAATGATTGAGTTCGAAGATTCAAATTCAGTACGATAAATAAAAATCCACGTTATCATTTTGACAGTTCTAAATTGAACAATCAATCAATGAACTTTAAAATGTTCAAAATTGTATTATTTTACGCAATTTTAAGCTAGAAACATTAAAAATTGAAAAATTAAGAAAATTTTAACTCATCGCTTCTTAAATAAGAAGTTAAATTATTTTCATTAAAATCGTTCAAGCATCCTTGAAAAGCTTCAAAATTTTATTTTAAAATCTTCAGAAATCTAGAAGTTGTTTTAAATTTTTTCAAATTAAAATTATTTTTACAAAATGTTTAAGAACTTTCAAATATCTTTTTAAATTAATCAAAAAAATTTAGATTTTTGCAGATTTCAAATGAAAAATTTAGAAACTTTTCAATAATTGCGAAAGGCTTCAAAAGAATAAAATAATTTTCTTAAGATTCCTAGTAAAATTGCAAATTATTTTTCCTTTTGAATAATTACTTTAAGGGAGTATTTAAAAGAATTTCAAAGGATTTCAAAAATTGACGAAAGAGAATCTGGAATATTTTAAAGAAATTTGTTTAAATTTCTAGGATTTTCTAAAAATTGTAGGAAAAAGTCGATAAATATCTTTTAAAATATTGTATATTCTCTTTTGACAATTTTGGAAATCTTTTTTTATATTCTCTTAAAATAATTATTAAAAATGAAAAATCATTTTCAATTTTCCTAGGAATCTTAAGAGAATATTTTTAATCCTTTTGAAAAAAAGAATTTAAAAAGCTTCCAAATTTTTTATTTGAAATCTGCAAAAATTTAAATTTTTATTTATACCTCAAAATTCAAACAATTCAGTTTCAATTTGTTTACTTTTAAATAGCTATTTTGTTTTTTAATTACAATTTTGTTGTATTAAATGGAAGTTAAATTTTGTTTAAAAATTTTTTAATAAGCACTGATTAGTAGAGATAAATTTTTAAAATAATTTATTTATACTTATTTACAGTTGATAAAATAAAAATGTTTTTTATTCCAAATTTTCAAATTCAAGTGCTTTTAATTTTCAATTGTTTAAATCTTCAAGATTGCATTTTGAAATTCTTCAAACTAAAAATACAAGCTTAAAATAATTGAAAAAGATAACAATTCAACTAATTATTTTTAAAAACTGTTAAAATCGAACTTGAACAGATTTTTCTTCTCAAAATTTGTAAAATTCCCGGTCAAAATAAAAAATAAGTCGAGCTGATTAAAATTTAATTTCTCAAACTAGTTTCATTTTATGGGGAATGGTTAAACCGCGATATGCCACCTGGTGACAAAAATTCGAACTAGAAAGAATAGGCACGATTTTAAAGATGCATCTTAATTTGGGCATAAAAGTGTTTTAACCATTTTTTTTAGTTTAAAGTATTTATTGAATAATAAAAATAAGTTTTTATCGGAAACAAAGTGTTTCAAATGGAATTTATATATTATACAGTGAAAAACCACACTTTTTGACAGAAATATTTTTATAAAAAAACAATTATTGTTCTCTTTCTTGTGATTTTCAAAAGATTATAAACTTAAATGGAATTATTTTGAAGCAAAAACGAACTCAAAGTAAATTTTTATTAATTTATACATAAAATATTTACTATTTAAAAATCTGATCTTAAAGTTAGGTTAGAATTCGTATTTAAATTCGAGTCGTCTATTATTCGTATTCTAGGCATAATATGGATGAAATTTAATGCTACATGCATTAAAATAAAGTTTACTTAAGCTTAAAATGCATTGAAACTCACAAAAATGTGTTTTTTTCACTGTATAAGATGGAAATTCTATCTAAAACTATTTGTTTTTGCTGAATATTTGTTTTTAGTATTTAATCATTCTTTTATACTTCACAAACCAATCATAAAGACACTTTTATGTGACAATTAAAATACATGTTTAAAATTGTACCTACTCTTTCTAAATCCATTTTTCGGCACCATGTGGCGAAATGGTAGACCACTATTTCCCAATTGAAGATTTTTTTCTTTTTTTTATGATTTGAAATGCTTTCTTTGAAAATACCTCTTAGGAATGATAGGCGTCGAAGATCCTCCAGGAATCACACCTAAAAGGTTATCCCAGCCTCCGATTACGCCACCTGCATGCCTGTCGATCAGTTCCCTCAAAGGAATCGACATTTCTTCCTCAACAGTGCAGGGGTGGTTGACATGGCCAGAGATGTTGAACAATTTTGTCCCGCTGTTACGGGGTCGGCCGAAAGAGGCAAACCACGAACCACCACGTCGACAGATCGTCTTCAATATTTTAATTATTAACAATTTTAGTTTATTTCTTACCCGCGAAGAATAATTAAATGCATCTTTCAATAATAATTTTGCCTATCTTCTTTTTAATTATTTCAAAGTTGCATAAATTCAATTAAATTACAGAACAATATGGTCTCAAAACGGAGGAAATAGGGAAATGAATTGTTTTCAGAAAATTAATGTAGGTACCATATTCCTCAGAATTGAAGTCGAAATATATTTAACGCTCAATATGATAGTTGGATTTTCTACCAAAAGAGATAATTTTTCAAACAAAAAAGACAAGTTTGCAGCGAAAAAAGATTTCCAGTAAAAAAAGAACAAAAATTTAAATCAAACTATAGAATTTTCGAGCAAAAAAGGTAATTTTTCTAAACTGCAGTTAAATATTCAAAATAAAATGTAATTTTCAATAAAATAATTAATTTTTTGACAAAAAAAAAGCTATCTTTAACCAAGAAAATTAATTTTTGCAACGTATTTTAACCAAATAGTATAATTTTAACCAAAAAATATGACTATTTAACAAAATAATGACATTTTCAACCAAGGAAGATGAATTTTCAAACAAATATCTGAACTTTTAAGCAACAGATGAAGATTATTTAACAAAATAGTTGAATTTTTAACCAAGAAGTTAAATTTCCAACCAACAAAGATAAATGTTGAAATCAAAAATTTAAATTCTCAACAAAACAGTTGAATTTTCAACCAAAAACGATAATTTTCAACCAAACAGCTCGCTGTTTTATGAAACTATTGAATTGCCAATTCAAAAAGACGACTTTTGAACCCAAAAATATAAATCTTTATGATTTTTTAACAAAAATGTTATTAAAAAAAAAAGTTTCATTGCCAACAAAAAAGTTGCATATTCAACCAAAAAAGTTTAGATTTATACCAAAAGAGATGAATTGTGAAACTAAAAAGACGAACTTTTAAGCCAAAAGAACGAATTCTAAACCCGAAAATATAAATATTTAACAAAACACTTCATTTTCAACCACATAGTTGAACGTTCTACTAAAATAATGGAATTTTTAACTAATATGATTAATTTTCCACGCAAAAATATGGATTTGTGACAAAATATATGCATTTTCAACTAAAAAGGATCGAGTTTTAATCAAAAATAAAATAGTCAATTAAAAGACTCAATTTTCGAAAAAAATTAACAAAGTAGTTTAACTTTCAAGCAAGTAATTTGTAAAATCAAAAATTTCAACTAAATAGTTAAATTTTAATGAAAAAAGATGACTATTTAACTAAAAAATTAAATTTTAACCAAAAAATATGATTTCCCCACCAAAAACGAATTTTCAACCCAAAACAACGAACTTTCTGGACAAGAAAACTAATTTTCATCAAAAGAGTTGAAATTTTTAACAAAAATGATAGCCTTTGAACAGAATACTTGATTTTCCAAGAACAAAGAATAAAAACCAAGAAAGATTATGCAGTCATGAAAGAAAAATAATTGCAACCACATTGTTGAATTTGAAACGAAAAAAAAAACAGAATGTTTGATAAAATACTTGAATTTACACGCAAATAGTTAAATTTTCTACTAATAGTTGAATCTTTAACCCAAAAAGACCAATTTTAAGTAGAACACTTGAATTTTCAACACGAAAATATAAATTTGCAACAAAAAGTTAACTTTCAATAAAATAGCTTAATAGTTTAACTTTCAACCAAGTACTTTTCCATGAAAAAGAATTCATTTTTGAACAAAAAATATAGCTTTCTACCAAAATAGTTTAATTTTCAATACAAAGACTTGTATATTCAACCAAAAAAGATACCATTTCTAAAAAAAAAAAATAATTTTCAAGCCAAAAGGACGAATTTTCGAACCTGAGATAAAAATTTTAATTAAAAAATTAAATTTCAACCAAATAGTTGAATCATTCAGAAAAAAGTCAATTTTTAACAAAACAGTTTAATTTTTTATTCGAAAATTTGAATTTTTACACGAGAATAATATACAAAATATAAAAACTAAATTAAATTTACATCAAAATTTTTAATTTTTTTTAAATTTCTAATAAAAAAGATATGTATTCTAAACCAAAAATATAATAGTAGAATTTTCCATGAAAAAGAATTCACTTTCAACTAAAAAAAAGAAAGCTTTTCTACTAAAATAGTTCAATTTTCAATAAAGAGACGAATCTTGAGTAAAAAAATTAAACTTAACCAAATAGTTGAATCATTATCAAAAAAGCCCATTTTTAACCAAACAGTTGAATTTTTAATTCCAAAATATGAATTTATAACAGATAAGGTTATTTTTAACCAAAGATTTGATTTACCAACAAAAATATGACATTTTTAT
>NC_046658.1:106760768-106768860 GCF_010883055.1 Belonocnema kinseyi
GAACGAATTTTTAAACCGAAGATACAAATTTTCATCAAAAAAATTGAACTTCAACCAAACAGTTGAATTTTTAATTCCAAAATATGAATTTATAACAGATGAGGTTATTTTTAACCAAAGATTTGATTTACCAACAAAAATATGTCATTTTTATTAAAAGAGATACATTTTCAAGTAAATAGCTGCTTTTTGAACGAAATGATTAAATTAACGTCAAAATTCGTAAATAAAAAATTTTTAACTAAAATATACGAATTCTGAACTAAAAATATAACAATATAATATAGAATTCACTTTCAACCAAAAAAAAAACTTTGCTACAAAAAGGTGAATTTTCAACACAAAATTAACGATTTTCTATCCAAAAAGACAACTATCAACAACAAAAAATAAGAACCAAGCACGGTTTTTTAGTCATGAATTTGAAGAAAAAAAAACTGCAACCACATTATTGGATTTTCAAGCGAATAAAACAAATTTTCTACAAAAGACTTGAATTTTCAATCAAACAGAATTTTCTACCAAAATAGTTGAATTTTTAACCCAAAAAGACTAATTTTGAACAAAAACAGTTGAATTTCCCACCAAAATGATAAATTCTCAACCAAGAATACGGGAAAGGACAGAAATATTCGATAAAAACTAAAGAACATTATTAAACATAATCAATAAATATCACATACCGGAGCAACAGCAACAGTTTCGACGTTTGTGACGGTAGTCGGACATCCAAAAAGTCCAACATCAGCCGGGAAAGGCGGCTTCAATCTCGGCTTTCCCTGTTTTCCTTCAATGGACTCGATGAGGGCCGTTTCCTCTCCACAAATGTAGGCTCCAGCTCCTCGCTGAACGTAGATATCAAAATCGTAGCCGGAACCGCAGGCGTTCTTTCCAATAAGGCCTGCTTGATAAGCTTCGGCAATGGCAACTTGTACATTAGAAGATTCATTGTAAAACTCTCCTCGGATATAAATATAAGCGGCACAAGCACCCATGGCTCGTCCAGCTATCAGACAACCTTCAACGAGCTTGTGTGGGTCGTGTCGGAGAATTTCGCGATCTTTGCAGGTTCCTGGCTCGCCCTCGTCTCCGTTGATCACGAGATACTTCGGCCTTCCATCGGAAGGCTTGTTCATGAAGGACCATTTCATTCCAGAGGGGAAACCAGCTCCTCCACGTCCCCTGAGACCCGACACTTTCACTTCGTTGATGATCCAGTCGGTTCCTTTATCTAGAATCTCTTTGGTCTTGTACCAATCTCCACGTTTTAGGGCTCCTTTCAGCCTCCAGTCATGCCTCCCGTACAAATTTGTGAAAATGCGGTCCTGATCTGCCAATGGACTACCGAATTTCTGACAATTTAGATTAAACAAAAAAATTAGATTTTTAAATATAGATAGGATATTCTTGGAAATTAAAGAAAAAATCTGCCCGCTTCGGGGGTACATTCTCATCGTGCGCTACGCGCGCGGCTCGCAAATTTGAGCGCGCCTGGGGCACGCGACGGTTGAATCTCGCGCTTCGCACTCGGATATTTATTCTTTGCATTTGGAATGCTTGAAAAAAAAATTATCAAAAAGATCTCTTTTAGATAGTATTTATATGCGTCTTCATATTCTGAATTGTCTACGTAATTAAGTATAGTCAAATATTAAGTTTCTCAAAGCTCTGTAGGCTTTGAGGTACGCGTCCTATCAAAAAGTGATTCTTAACGAAATTGCAGATCTTTTTTGGAATAACCATTTTTCTTAATTCATCTTTTTTCGTATCCTAGATAATTTTGTCCACAATATGGAATTTTTTTATTTTCCACTATTTTTTGTGCAATCAAAATTTGAATTTTCGATTTTTGAAGAAAATACAAAAATTGTTTAGGATAATATTGTAGGGCTTTCAAAAAGAAACGTTTTTCTTCTCTTGAATTTTTTTCATATCGTGCGTTTTTCGGCTTCAAATTTTGATTATCGGTTGATTAAAAAAATTTTGAAAACGCTCTAACTCTGAGAATTTTCTTTTTATCGAAAAAAGTCATGAGGATAAATTGTTTGTTCTTTTTAATACTATAAATATCCGTACATAGAATTTTTAAATTCAGAAAAAAGTTGTCTCAAAAATTTTCAAAATGCGCTCACTTTTTGAATTTTTATCAAAAATGGCTGGTTCACGAACTCGTCCTTTTTTTTAGGACCTAAAAAAAGTTTGCCAAAGATGAATTTGATTCGTTCATTTTTTCGAGAGTTATCGTGTTTACGGACGGACGGACGGACAGACAGACGCCATCGTGAAAACCTGATTTTCGGATTCAGGGGGTCTCGAAACTTCGAGATCCGTTGAAAAAGTGTGATGCCAAATTCCCGAAAATTCTAATACTTTCTCAATCATAAATGATGAGAATGTAAAAAGCCAACCATCAAATTTGGACATCACACTCTTAAATGTCTTAATTCAAATCGAAAATAAAGAAAGAGGAATGAAAAGGGGGCCATCTCAAATAATCCACTGATCTTTTCTCCTGACTATTTTTTCATTTTGTTTGATACAAAGGCGGCAAAGCCCTAGGGGGCAAAGCCCCCCTCACAAATCGACCAGTGGCCCCTTTAAAGTCGAATAATTAAATTCATCAGATCTTTTGAATTTTTTTAACTACCTAAAATATTCGTAAAATAATTGAAGTGTTTGTGAAATTTTCTAATCAATCCGAAATCTTTGTGAAATATTTGAAATCTTTGTCATATCTCTGAAATCTTTGGGAAATCATTGTAATCTTTCTGAAATATATGGAAATACTTGTGAAATGTTTGATAATATTTATGAAATTATTTAAATCTTTGTGCAATCATTGAAATCTATTGAAAATATTTGAAATCTTAGGGAAATCATTGAAATATTTGCGAAATCTCTGGAAATCCATGCGAAATATTTGATAATATTTGTGAAATTATTTAAATCTGTGGGAAATCATTGAAATCTTTGAAATATATCTCAAGTATTTGAAATCTTAGGGAAATGATATAAATATTTGTGAAATCTATGGAAATACATGCGAAATATTTGATAATATTTGAGAAATTATTCAAATCCTTGGGAAATCATTGAAATCTTTGTGTAATATTTGAAATCTATCTGAAATATTTGAGAAATAATAGATATCTTAGGGAAATCATTGAAATATTGGTGAAATCTTTGAAAATCCATGCGAAATATTTTAAATATCTGATAATATTTGTAAAATTATTTAAATCTTTGTGAAATCCTTGGAAAATCATTGAAATATTTGTGCTCCCTTTGAATTCTATCTGAAGTTTTTGCGAAGTAATTGAAATTTTTAAAAACTATCCGAAATATTTCAAAAATATTTGAAATCTATTAAATCCTTCAAAATTATTGAAATCTTGGTGAATTCTTTCTGATGTATTTTCAAAATATTTGCTAATACTTGTAAAATTATTGATATCATTAAAGTCTGTAAAATTTGTTAAATCTTTAAGAAATCCTTAAAATCTATGTAAAGTTTTTCTGAAATCTTTGCGAAGTATTTAAAAAATATTTGTGAAATTATTGAAATATTTGTGAAATATTTGGGAACTTCATGCGAAATATTTGATAATATTTGTTTAATTATTTTAATCTTTGTGCAATCCTTGGAAAATCATTGAAATATTTGTGCTCCCTTTGAAATCTACCTGAAGTTTTTGCGAAGCAATTAAAATTTTTTAAATTTATCCGAAACATATCCAAAATATTTGCTAATACTTGTGAAATTATTGATATCATTAAAGTCTGCAAACTTTTTTAAATCTTTAAGAAATCATGAAAATCGAAATCAAGTTTTTTATGAAATATTTGCGAAGTTTTCAAATATTTTCAAAATATTTGGTAATATTTGTGAAATTATTGAAATATTTGGGAAATCATTGAAATCTTTGTGCAACATTTGAAATTTATCTAAATATTTGAGAAATATTTGAAATCTTAGAGAAATTATTGAAATATTTGTGAAATTCATGCGAAATATTTGATAATATTTGTAAAATTATTTTAATCTTTGTGAAATCCTTGGAACATCATTGCAATATTTGTGCTCCCTTTGAATTCTATCTGAAGTTTTTGCGAAGTAATTGAAATTTTTTTAATCTATCCGAAACATTTCCAAAATATTTAAAATCTATTAAATCCTTAAAAATTATTGAAATCTTTGTGAATTCTTTCTGATATCTTTTCAAAATATTTGGTAATACTTGTGAAATTATTGATATCATTAAAGCCTGTCAAATAAAAATTTTTTTAAAGAAATCATTCAAATCATTGTAAAGTTTTTCTGAAATCTTTGCGAAATATTTGAAATATTTTTTTAATATTTGGTAATATTTGTGAAATTATTAAAATCTTTAGGAAATAATTTAAGTCTTCAGTAAATCTTTTTAATCTACCCGAAATCTTTGAAATCTTCGCGAAAGACATGAAATCTTTGGGCAATCTTTCAAATCTATCATAATTCTATGTGAAATAATTGAAGTATTTGTGAAATCATTGCATAACATTATTATACTATGTAAAAATGAAGTATTTAATATAATAAGTCTATATTTTTAATACAGAATATTTTATATACGGAATAAAACAATTTTTAATTAATTATTTTCAAAATTAATACAGCCTAATTGACTTGAGAAAAGTGAAAAAAGTGACCAAAAAATGAATAATTTCTTACCCAAAAAGTAACTAATGTGCATTAATAATTTCACTAATGATCTTTTAAATTGGAAAAAATGTATCAAAACAAAAAATTCCATTAAATTTTTGAGTGAATTTAGAGAAATGATAACAATTCAATGAAATTCTTTAAAATTCAAGGAGAAGAAAAAAATACAATGCCATTGAATTGATCAACAGAATTTGAGGAAATGCCTTAAAATTCAAGGTTAAATTAAAGAAAAATCCATGAAATTAAGTAACCAAACAGTTGAATTTTAAACCTACAAAGGGAATTTTCACACCAAAAAAATAAATTTTCACCACGAAAAATTTTGCAGTCAAGAAAGAAGAAAAATTTATCCAAATTATTGAATTTTTAACCCAAAAGGATGAATTTTTTTGAAAACAGTTGAGTTTTTAATCCCAAAATATGAATTTTCAACAAAAAAAGGTTATTTTCATAAAATAGTTGAATTTTTCATAAAATGTTTGAATTTGCAATGTTAAAAGATCCCTTGGAATATTTTAAAATACAATAAAATATTTTAAATCCTTTGAAATATCTTGACACTTTTCAAACCTCTTGAAAATTCCTTAGAATTAGAAAAAATACTTTAAAATATTTGCAATGCTTTCAAATTCCTTCAAATCATAAAAAAATCATAATTCCTTGGAAGGTTTTTAAAAATCCCCGTAAATATTGAAAATTCTTTCGAATAGCTTCAAAATATTGAAATATATTATAAATTCTTGGAATCTTTCAAGATACCCTAAAATATTTTTAAAACTTTTGCAAGTTTTTAAAGCGCTTGTAAATTCCTTCGAATTTTTAAACATGTACTAATTTTTTTTTTAATATGTTGCAATTTCCTCAAATTATTGAAAACTATTTTTAAATTTTTTAAATCTTTTAAAGTATCCTAAAATATTGATATATTTAAAAATCTCATGTAATTTTATGAAACTATTAATAATTCCTTTAAAAAAATAGTCTAAAATCTTTGTACTGATTTGAAATGCCTTTAAATTATTGAAACTTCTTTCCAATCCTTAGAAGTTTTTAAAAAACTACCTTAAATCTTTAAAATCCTTTGGAAGATCTTAAAATTATTAAAATTTATTAAACATTTCTCAAAATAGTTTGAATTATTATAAAACATTTTTAAAACTTTTAAATCTTATGAAATACTTTAAAATTTCTAAAGCTCTCAAAAATTTTTGGCAATTTTTAAAACTAAGTATAGTAAAATTTTTCAATCCATCGAAATCTTTTTGAACGATTTAACTTTCTATTAAAGCTCTTAAAAGATTCCTTGGAATTTTTAAAATATCCTAAAATCTTTCAAATTATTTGAAATCACTTCATATTATTAAATTCTTTTGAAATTCTTTGTAATTCTTTGTAATATTTGAAAATTCCTCAAAATGTTTCAAATCCTTTGAAATCCCATTAAATTAATGAATTAACTGAAGATTCCATAAGAGCTTTTAAAAACCATAAAACATAAAAAATCCTTTGAAAGAATTAGAAATTCCTTAAAACTTTCTAAAGCTCTTGAAAACTCCTTGGAATTTTAAAAACAGCCCAAAATCTGTCAAATTCTGTGGAATCAGGTGGAATCTCTTCAAATGGTTAACATGTTTTTGAAATCCATCAACAAATTTTTTGAAGCTGTTAAAAATATTGAAATGAATTGAAAATTCTACAATCTTTTCAAATAAATTAACAGATTTAGATTCCAATGAAATCCCATTAAATTGCGGAAATCAATTGAAAAATTTCCAGGAATATTGAAAAATATCCTAAAATATTAACATTCCTTTAAATCTCTTGAAACTGTTTGAAGCTCTTGAAAATACCTTGGAATTTTTTAAATTCCCAAAAACCATTCAAATCATTTGAAATCGCTTCAAAGTATTGAAATCTATTAGAAATGTCTTGGAATCTTTGAAAATACTCTGAACGATTTAAAAAGAATTCAAGAAAAATCATAAATAGTGGTTAACTCATGTGTTAGTTTATTGTAAAAAAATGACCACCCTGAATTACCTAATTTCGTTACGCTGTTAGATTTTTCGTAAATGTTTTTCGATTGTGATTTACAAACTAAAAAAAGACAAGAGAATAGAAGCATTTAAAAGTTTCTTAAGCAAATTTGATCATTGGATACCTGGCTTTTTAATTACTACGAAGCTTTAAGTTAATTAAAATTAAAATATTTAAAAACAAAAAAATGTTGAAAGTTAATAATACTCCAAAAGATCAATTCCAGAGATTCCATGTTGTTATTTTGTTTCCCATCCACAGGCCGCAAAAGTATTGACTACGAATTTAATTTATTATTAAAACTATTTTAAAAAATTATATATATTTACCTTTCCCTCAGGAGCAGCATCAGCAAGTGTCCTGGTCTGTTGACTATTCAGGAACGGTCCAAGGAGACCTTTTAACAAAATTCACATCTAGAATTACATAACCTTGACAGAACGTTGAACGGGGTACGGAAATCCATTTTCTTGCTCGAAACACGATGTTCAATGAATAAATGGCAAATATACTTTTTTGTTTTACCTTCCAGACGGTAATTGTAAACAATAAAAGGTTGTAACTCACCTAATTGTCTCGTTGGAACTTGAAAATAACGGGCTATCGCTCCTGCCATCTTGCTCTCTACCGCTCTGACTGCGGTGACGTCAAAATGTGACAGAAACGACGCAATCCGATGCAAAAATCGAATAATCAAATGCAAAATGCAACTTGCTACTTCATCATATCATATATTTATTGAAAATAGCACAAATATTTATATCTCCTATTATATATTTATATTTTATTTATTTTTCAATTGCTTCAAATAATTATGACAAGAAAATATAAATAAAGTAAAGTTAGAAAATTCGTTCGATTCGATTTTTACTTTTGAAAATTTTAAACTTTCGAAATATGTTCTGAGTAGCTCGTAATTTCTAAAAATTACCTATTTCTTACTTTGAAATCGTAATTATTTAATAATTATTTAAGTTTTTTGAATTTACACGGAATGGGAGAGTTTACAGAGTGCGCGATCTGTTAGGGTCCGAATTCTGCGAAAATTTAAATTTAATCAACCGAAAATAGTTTTTTTAATAAAAATTATTAATAAAAGTTTATAGCTCATTTGAAAAATAAAGTAAAAGAGTAAGTCATTGAGTTGGAACATGAAAAATTTAATATATTAAGTACTTATAACTTATTTTTCGTGCGTAGTTCTGAATTTCACAAACATATGTAACATTATTGTGGAATTTTTAACCAATAAAGTAAAATTTTGTACCAAAATGACATAAATCAATTTTCAACCAAATTGATGAGCTTCCGAACAAAGAAGATTAAGTTTCTAATAAAAAGACAAATGTT
>NC_046658.1:106768960-106840835 GCF_010883055.1 Belonocnema kinseyi
AAACAAAAAAGGGGAATTTTAAATGAAATGCTTCTTTTTTAAATTCAACCATTAGTTTTCAACAACAGCAACAAAATTCAATAAAATAGTTCAATTTTAATCGAAAAGAAATTAATTTACAACTAAAAAAGAAATTTGTGAGGCAAAATGAAATAGTTTATTTTTCAATCAGAAAAATATTTTTGAACCAATAAAAAGGAGTGTTGAACGAGCTATTTATACTTTAAAAAGAAGCAATGAATTTTCAACCAAAAAGATCAATTTTCAAACAAGAAGAGTATTTCTAAAAAATTAATTTTTCACAACAAAATTTTTTTGAAAAAAGTAGTTAAGTTTGTAACTAAAAATGAATTTTTAACCAAAATAAATTAGCTTGCAAACAAGAGGAAAAATTTTCTTTTTAAAAGTTAATTTTCAAACACATAGTTGAATTTTCAACTAAAGTGATAAATTTTAAAGAAAAGAAAGAAGAATTAAAGAAAAATAGTTTATAGGTTTAGTCAATAAAATACATGAATTTTCATCCAAATGGTTCATTTTTAATCTGAAAGAGGCAAATTTTTAACAAAAAAGGACAAGCTAAATTTTCAGTTAATTAGTGTTTAACGAAAAAAAAAGATTTTTATCAAAATAGTTTATTTTAAACCAAAGACAAGAATCCTTTAAAAAATGCCAAAGTGTTATAACTGAAATTTAAACAAAAAATTATTTTTATTTAAAAGCAGTTGAATTCGACCAAAAAGGACAAGTTTTCAACAAATCATGTAATTTTTCAAATAAAAAATATTATTTTTTAACTAAAAGTAAAATAACAAAAAAAGAAGAGAATTTTTTAAATAAAAAGAAGAAACTCCAACCGATCATAAATTTCTAATCAAAAACAGTTGAATTAAACAATAAAAGGAAACGATTTTTCTCCAAACTAGTTGGTTTTTAATTTGAAAAAATCGTTGTTTTTAATGTTCGCTATAAAAAAATTGAAAAAAATATACTTTGAAACGTCCATTCAGCAGATACTTTCAGAAAACAATTAATAATGTTATGTTTGTGAAATTCAGAGCAAAATGCAAGAAAAACTGACAGTACATAAAATATTAAATTTTTATGTTTTAATTTGAATAACTGACACTTCGACTCTATTTTACGAATCCACTAGAAACTCTTATTAATAATTTGTATTTAAAAAAAAAACTACTTTTCATATATTAAATTTGAATTTTCGCATAACCCGGGCCCAAACAGATCGCGTACTCTGGTGAGCGGTGACGACTGGGAGACCTAACCTATAAAACAAGTTTAAAACCCAACCGATGGTATTCTGAGACAGTGTATAAACATAGTCTGAAAACTTGAAAAGTTCTTCCCTGTCAGTCCGACTGTCAGACTCTACGAAAAATTTGTTCTCTTGCTCGACTTTTAAAGCTGTTTCAAGCAGAACGTTAGAACTTCAGTGACACAAATATTGCATTCTCATTTCAAGTTCCACGTTTCATGTTTGGCACTCCATTATTAAATATTTGATCGACCTGTATTCTAATCTAATATAATTAACGATTCTATTTTTATGAGCTGCTCCTCACTAACACTCATACGTAAAGTGGAATCAGAATAAATGCAAACAAATGAAAGTGTCTGAAAATTTCATATTTTATGACACGTTGTCGTCGCGTTGATTTCTTAATTACAATATGCCGAGGAAAAATAAGGGAGGCCTGCTGGCCAGGGTTAATTTTCCCTTGTACACAATTCAAATTTTGACAAGTAGGCATATTCTCGTCGGTGGTGGAGGAGGTTCCGCAAAAACTGGAGTGGCAAATGGATTCGTAAGTAATCATTTAAAAAAACATAACCTAAATGTTTGACAAGTGTCTCGTAGCGAAATATTTATAAGTTAACAGCCTCTCTTTGAAGTTTTATTTTAATAGTAACAAAATTAAATCGCTACGTACGCTTATTACACTTTGATATTTTGCTTGTATACTTATTATATAAAAATGCATGCTTCAGTCTAAAGTATTTTATAAAATATAATTAATAATCATGAATTGAGTTGAATCTTAAAATAGTTAAAACGGCTTTCATAGACTGTAAACTGAATTAAGATTACAATTTTTTAATATTTTCAGTAATTTTTACCTTTAATTTAAATATAAATTTTTACCCTATCAGGAATTAGAAGCAAAGAAAAAAATTTTTAATCTTATATTTTGATGATTTTGAAGATCTAGAATGAAGTTTTCAATTTCAAATATTCCAAATTCAAGAAATTTCTAATGCAAACCATCAAAATTAGAACAGTTTTAATTTCCAATTTAACGATTGCATAATTTTTAATTGTAAATTGTAAAAATTAAAAGCTCTTCAATTTTAAATATTTACAACTCAAATTTCTACAATTTTAAAGTGTTACAATTGAAGTTGTCAAAAATGAAAACTCTTCAATCTTCCAGATTTGTATTTTAAAGGCATGTAATTCAAAACATTTTTTTTGTTGTAGTTCAATTTTGAATGTTTAAAATTGAAAATGCTTTAATTGTCACGAGTTGCTATTTAAAATTCTTCAATTTTGAACCTTTACCATTGTAATATCTTGAATTAAAAATATTTATAAATAAAAAATCTTAAATTTGGATGATTGTGAAGATCAAAATCTAGTTTTCAATTCTTAATCTTCCAAGTGAAAGAAATTTCTAATGTAAACCATCAGTAACAAAATTTTTAATTGTAAATCTTAAAACTTGCTTAATTTTTAATTATAAATTGTCAAAATTAAAACTTGCTGAATTTTTAATTATAAATTGTCAAAATTAAAAGTTCTTTAATTTTATAAATTTAAAATTCAAATTTCAAATCAAATCTAATCAATTTGCAATTTAAAATTTTCAGTTTAGAAAATGTTCAATTGAAAACGCGTGAAGTGTGGAGAAGTTTGAAGATTTAAAATGGAAAATTTTATCATTGTTACGATTTGCAATTTAAATTCTTTAATTTTGAAGATTCCAATTCTAAATCTTCCAAATTCAAGAAAGTTCCAATATGAAACATAAACATTATAGAATTATAAAAATCTAAAGCTTTAAACTTGCATAATTTTTAATTCCAAATTTTCAAAATTAAGAACTTATTAGTTTCAACTACTTACAATTAAATTTTCCACAATTTTGAAGAGTTACAATTAAAAATTCTTGAATTTGTAAAATATAGAATAAAAATTTATTCAGTTTTTAAGGTTTATAATTTATGTTTTAGAGGTATGTAATTTTTAACGATTTTTTTGGAATATTTCAATTCTGAAGATTTACCATTGAAAATTTTTCAATTATAATAATTGGCAATTAAAATTTTTTCAATTTTTGAGGTTGCATAACTAAAGATTCATGAAATTAGAAAAAATATTCATGAAAACTCTTAAATTTTAAAGGTGTCTAAATAACTGTTCTTAAATTTGAATGATTTTGGAAATCAATAGTCAAATTTTCAATTCTTTAGTCTCCAAAGTTAAGAAAAAAATAGTACGTTAATTTGGGATATTTGGAAATTAGAATTGGTCAGATTGTTAATTGTAATAAAACTTTGAAGAGTTACTTCGAAAATGTTTGAATTAAGAAAATAGAAAATTACAAATTATTAAATTAAAAAAATAATATTTTTAATTTATTTATTTTGTAACCTTCTTTTCGAATAATTCAAATTTAAAGATTTGCATTGAAAGAATCTTTATTTTTTAAGATTTATAAATAAAAATTCTTAATTTAAGATGATTTAAAAATAAAAATTCAAGTTTTCAATTCTAATTCTTCCAAATTGAAGAATTTTTGAATGTGAAGCATCAAAATGACATAATGTTTAAATTGTAAAACTTAAAACTAACATTATTTTTAATTTTTACTTGTCAAAATTAAAAGCTCTTTAATTTTAAAGGATTACAATTCAAAGTTCTCCAATTTTGAAGAATTAAAGTTGAAAATTATTGAATTTAAAAAATATAGAATTGGAATTTTTTTAATTTTCCGAATATAAAAAAAAACTGAATCAGTGACAAAAAATTTAACAAGTTACTATTTAAACGAAGTTACTGTATTTGTAATTAGTTCCTTCTTGTAAGTAACTTCTCCAACTAACAAAAGGGAGACGGATAATCGTGAATTTTAGTTTTCTTTCAATAATTTTTATATTCATTTTAATTAATTTTTTTGATAGTTGAAATATGCACTTTTTCACCGTTTTTTATCAAATAGACTTGGAAATTTTCGTCACACGTCTTTGTTAAAACGTTTATAAATATAATTTCTTTAAAAACTCTATCAAAAATATGCAAATAATACAAGATGTCTACTCTATCTGGAAAACCCAGAATTGTCAGAGAATTTTTATTTACCTAGAAAAACTTGTTAGAATATTTTTTTCAAAGCCAGGGAATTTTTTCGAGAGCTTGCTTGATTTTTTGAAAAATTGTAATATAAAATTAAATAGCAATAATTATTTATTCATAAAAGTAGCTTATATTACTGTATTTTACTAGTTTGTTGAAATTTGTTTGAACTTCATTTTTTTTTAACTAAAAATTTAACTTTTCTATTTTTGTTGAAAATGAATTGTTTTTGTTGAAAGTTTAACTTTTCTCTTTAAAATTATTTTTTTGGTGTTAAAAATTAATTTTCTTCCTTTAAAGATTTATCATATTAGTTAAAAATTCATCTCTTTTGGTTGAACAATTATTATTTCCCTTTCGGGGTAGGCGTGACTCACTCGGTAGGGGAAAGGAGTAGTGTGTGGAAGGGATAGAGTTTTTTCAGATTGATCCAGAAGTCTTGTGCTATTTAAGTAAATAACACGTTCGTTCCGCAACACTGCTCCGACCCAGGTTGCTGATCAATCTCTCTAGCAATCACCCCAAACGAAGAAATAATTTTTTAAATAAAAATTTGACTATTCAATTTGAATTGAAAGAATGATCTTTTTTAGTTGATAGTTCGTATTTTTTAGTATAAATTAATCACCTTGTTTGAAAATTAACTATTTCCTTTAAAAATTTAATTATTATAGTTAAACATTAATCATTTTAGTTGAAGATTGATCTTTTTAGTCTAAAATTGTATTTTTTTACTGAAAATGTAACTAATATTCCAATTGAATATGTCATTATTTAAGTTTGAGATTAATCTTTTTGTTTAAACATTAATTGTTTCGACTAATAATTTAACAATTCAGTTTCTGATCGACAATTTATCTTTTTTAGTCGAAAATTCATGTATTTTCTTGGGAATTCGTCTTTTTTTTGTACAAATTCATCTTCGTGGTTAAAAATCCATCTTTTCTTTATCAACATTCAACTATTTGGTTGAAAATTTGTCTTTTTTAGTTGAAAATTTAATTATTGTTTGAAAATTGATCTTTTTAGTTGAGAATTCAAATACTCCAGATAAATATTGATCATTTTAGCTGAAAATTTATCTTTTTGGTTGAGGATGAAACTACTTGGCTGACATTTAAACTCCTTTTTTTTAAATTCATCTTATTGGTTTAAAATTTAATCAATCCAATTAAAGAAGCATCATTTTAGTCGGAAATTCATCACATTTTCTTTGGAAAGTTTAATTTTTTACGGAAAATCTAACTGTTCTATTTTTGGTTGACAAATTATGTTTTTCGTTCAAAATTGACCTTTTTTATTTGAAAATTCAACTGCTTGGTTGGAAATTCATGTATTTTTTTTGCAAAATCGTTTGTTCTTTCTTGTTGTAGAAAATTAATTTGTTTGCTTAGGAATTTGAAGAGGTTTTTTTTATTGAATTTCGTATACTACCCACAGGAATTTCACCTAAATATGTGTAGAATTTTAAGCATAAAAAGATCAAATAAAAATTCGTTCGAATTATTATTCAAATTCCTAGACTTTAAAGACAAATTCAAGAAATTATTATTTATGTTTTTAGTATTCCTTAATTAATTAATGCTGCTTTGTACAATAAAAAATTATACATGAAAAAAAGAGAGAAAGAAAATATTATCAATAAAAAATGAAACAGTTAAATTTTCGGTTAAAACAATTAATTTTTAACTAAAAAATCGAATTTTTCAGTAGAGTAGTTGCATTTTTGGCCCTATAGATGAATTTTCAACTAAAGTAATGAATCTTCAACCAAAAAATTACTTTTTAACAAAGTAATATAACTTTGAATCAAGAAAGATGAATTTTTAACGAAAAATTGATTAGTTGATATTCCAACCAAAAACTATTTTAATAAGAAATGAAAAAACAGTCGAATTTAAACAAAAAAGTTGAATTTTAATTAAAATACTTTATTTTTAAGTTCAAAAATTAATTTTTAACAGTAACAAAATTCAATAAAATAGTTAGATTTTAATCGAAAGAAATGAACTTCCAACTAAAAAATAAATTTTTTGACCAAAAATGAAACAGGTCACTTTACAGTTAAAAAAATAATTTTGAACCAAAATTTCTTTGAATTATTATTCTAATTCCTGGACTTCAAAGGCAAATTAAAAAATTATTAATGACGTTTTTAGTATTATTTATTTTATTATTATTTCTAAATTAAAAATATTAATTGAATCCTTAGATACTAAAAAAACATTATTTATAGTAAATTCGCAAAACTGCATATTTAAGAAATGCGAAATATTTTAATGGTACTGTACAATAAAAAACTATGTCTGAAAAAACCTTGAGATACTTGGAAAAACTCTGGCATTGTCTGGGAATTTTTATCCAGGATTTGAGTAGATGGCCTGTAATGATTCTTATAATGCCATTTTTTACGAAAAAAATTCCAATTTTTTCATAACTTCTGACTGAATATTGTATTTTATTTTTAGTTATTTGCAAATAAAAAACTTGAAAAACTTATAATCTATTCCAGGAAGCAAATATATCTTTGCTAAATCACTGCTGTATTTGAGAATTCTGATCAAAAATGCAATTTTTGTTGGAAAAATCTCGTTTTTACTTTTAATTTTAAATATAATTGGCCAAAATCATGAAAAAAATTATTAACATCTATAGAAAATAAATTATTTGCATGATTTTGGAAAATTATTGTAAATAATTATATTTATGAACACTTTAGTAAGTAAGAGATTAAAAAATAACTAACAAATAGTGCAGGCAGATAGAATCGAACACACAGTCTTCTGGCTATGGTCTGTGGCGAATATTTCAAAATCGATTTTATTGAAAATGGCGAAAAGTGAAAATTACCGATTTAGCAAATTAATATTCGGATGTTGGATAATAAAATTTTAGAAAAATTAAATTTACATTTTATTCGTTATTATTAAAATTTATTTTCTAAATTGATAATATTTCTAATAATTTTATTAATAATTTTATGAGCTTTTTTAAAAAGTTATGAAAGGAAAATAAAGTTCACAATTGTCGGTCTCCCCGTGTTAGGAATTATTATTCAATTAAAACAATTTCAAGTTAAAGAATATTATATGCAATTGAATGGACTAAGAAATGTTTACAGATTTCTAAATGTATTTTTTGAGATTTAGAAATATTTTCGTATTTAATGACGTTAATTTGTAAGTTTTCTAAATGTGTAAAAAATATTTGGTAGGAAATCTTTGAATTATCGCATGATGGAGTTCAATTTATTGCTGAAGAAGTAACCCGACATGAAACAGGACCTAGTGTTGTGATGAATTGTGCCACCTATAATGATGGAAAGAATACGTGGATAGTAGCAGGTCAAGAAAGTCACTGCCAATTATACAGCGTACACTCAAGAGTTGTAACATTAGAAAATGGAGATATTCCGAAAAAATCGGGAATTCCTAATCCGGAAGGCCTTAGACAACGAAAAAAGAGCGAAAGGAGCGAGGAAAATATAAGAAACAATGCCGAAAGGGTAGAAGAAATCAAGGATACGAATTTTAATGTTAAGAGCAAAAAGTTGCAGTTGATTGTCAAGTCTATGGATAGTATTCAGACAGATTTCGGGTGAGTTACGCTCTTTCCTTTAAATTTAAATAGAATTATATTTCCTAATTCTCTCTTTCGTACATTCCAGACTTCAAACTATTTCACTTTCACTTATTTTTTATTCAGAATTTATGAATTTTGGTTGACAATTTAATTATTTCGTTGAAAATTCTTCTATTTTGTTAAAATCTCATGTTTTGTAAAATATTAATTTTTCTTAAATTGATTTGTGGTTGAAAATTTTACATTTTATTTAAAATAAACTTTTTTGTTGAAAAATCATATTTCCGGATTGAAAAATCAACTGTTTTGATCAAAAATCGTCTTTTTGGTTTAAAACTTTAACTATTTTGGTAGAAAATTCAAGTTTTTTGTAAATAATTTGGCTTTTTCGTTTGGAGATTCAAAAATGTGGTTTCAATTTTTCTTCTTTCATGACTGAATAATCAATCTCGGTTTTATTCTTTGTTCTTGAAAATTTAACTCTTTTGTTGAAAATTTCTTTTTTTTGTACAAAATTTGTCTCTAGTAGGAAATTCATCTTTGATAGAAAAATCATCTTTGGCATTAAAATCGTCTTTTTGTTAAAAAAATCAAATATTTTGTTGAAAAGTCATCTTTTTTGGCTGAAAAGTCAACTGTTTTTTTTCAACATTCGTCTTTTTGGATATAAAATTGATTATGTTTTGGTTTATAATTAATCTCTAATGCTTAAAAATTCTACTATTTACTTAGAAATTGGACTATTTCGTTAAAAAGCAACCTTTTTTTTTGTCGAAAATTTAACCGTTTAGTTGAATGTTCATCTTTTGGATATAAAATTCGTCCTTTTAGATTGAAAATTCATCTTTTGGTAGAAAAAACTCACATTTTTTGGTTGAAAATTAATTTTTTTTAACTGAAAAGTCTACGATTATATTTTTGGATCAGAAAATTGAACTGATTTGCTGAAAGTTGACGTACTTTATAAAAAGATTAATTTTTGTCTTAAAGATCATCTCTTTACATGATAATTGAACAATTTTGTAGAGATTTCCGTTTTTTCAGTTGAACATTAATTTTGTATACTTTTATTTATGTATTTTATTAAAAATTGGTCTTTTTTGTGAAAACTTCATCTTTTTGTGTTTAAAATGTAAGTGTTTTCATCCAAAACTCAACAATTTTGTCGAAAATTCGAGTTTTTCGGTTCAAGTACCAACGATAAAATTTTTCGTTGAGAATTAATTATTATTGGGTGAAAATCCAACTATTTAGTTGAAATTTCAACTACTATGTTAAAAATGCATTTTTCATGGAGATTCATTTCTCTGGTTTAAAAGTAAACTGTTTTCTTGGAAGTTTGTTCTTTTTTTAAAAAAAAGTTTGGATTTTTCTTGAAAACTCATCGTTTTTAATCAACAATTAAATGTTTTGCTGAACATTAATTTTTTAATGGAGATTTAAACAATTTGTTTTGAGGTTTCTTTTGCGTTTTTAGTTTGTTGACTGAAAAATGTTTTTTTTTTCATAAATTTAACTCTTGTTGAAAATTTTTATTTTTTGGCTTCAATGAAAATTCAACAATTTGGTTGATTTTTTTCTTTCTTGGATGAAAAATATTTTCTAGCTAAAAATCCACTCTTGTTGATAATTTGTACTAAATCAGATAGTTTTTGTGCAAATCTGGTATAAATTTAATCTTTTTTGCATAAAAATGTAATTGTTTGGTTGAAAATGAATCTTTTTTGGTTGAGAAATCATCGTTATTGGTTTTTGGCCATAAATGTAACTCTTTTTGATAATTTGTATTTTTTGACTTCAATGAAAATTCAAAAATTTTGTTGATTTTTTTTCTTTCTAGAATGAAAAATACTTTTTGACTAAAAATCAACTCTTCTTGATAATTTGCACTAAATCAGATCGTTTTGGTGCAAATGCGATATAAATTTAATCTTTTTTTGATAAAATTCAATTGTTTGGTTGAAAATGAATCTTTCTTTATTGAGTCATCGTTATTGGGTGAAAATTCAACTATCTGGTTGAAATTTCAATTACTTTGTTAAAAACGCAGGTTTTTATGAAGATTTATATCTCTGTTTTAAGATTGAACTATTTTCTTGAAAGTTCGTTTTCTTTTGTTTCAAATTTTCGTATTTTCTTGAAAATTCATAGTTTTTAATCTAAAATTTAATTTTGTAGTTGAAAATTCATTTTTTAATAGAAATTTAAACAATTTTTGGAAGTTTGTTTTGCTTTTTTAGATTCTTGAGTGAAAAATGTTGTTTTTTTCGCTATCCATTTAAATCTGGTTGAATTTTTTTGTTTTTTTTTGCTTCAATGAAAGTTCAACAATTTGGTTGATTTTTTTTTCATTCCTCGACTAAAAATATTTTTTTTTATTGGGTGAAAATTCATCTATCTGGTTGAAATTTCAACTACTTTGTTACACATGCATTTTTTATGAAGATTCTTCTCTCTGTTTTAAAATTGAACTATTTTCTTGAAAGTTCGTTTTTTTTTGTTAATAATTTTGGTATTTTCTTGAAAATTTTTCGTTTTTAATCAAAAATTTAATTTTGTAGTTGGAAACTCATCTTTTAATAGAAATTTCAAGAATTTTTGGAATTTTTTTTGCGTTTTTATTTTTTTGACTTAAAAATGTTTTTTTTAATCATAAATTTGGATTTGGTTGAAAATGTGTCTTTTTTTTACTTCAGTGAAAGTTCAACAATTTGTTGGATTTTTTTTTATTCCTCGACTAAAAATATTTTTTGGCTAAAAATCAGCTCTTGTTCATAACTTATACTAAATCAGATAATTTTAGTACAAATCTGGTATAAATTTAATCTTTTCTTTATAAAAATGCAATGGTATCGTTGAAAACTAATCTTCTTTTATTGAAAATTCCACTATCTGGTTGAAAGTTCAACTATTTTGTTAAAAATTAATTTTAATCTCTCTGGTCGAAAATTCAACTATTTGGTTGAAAAATCATTCTTAGTTGAAAATTCATCGTTTCGGGTTAAATATTAAACTTTTTTGTAAAACGTTAATCTTTTTTACTGGAAATTCAACTAGTTTGTGGAGAATGCAATAGCGTTGTTTCGAAATTTTAGATCAAATAATTTTTTAATACATAATTTTAATCCGAACTGAAAGTGCGTTATAATTTTTTTATATGTTAAATCGTTCAACAGAAAAAAAGTGATTAAAAAGTGAAGGCGTTAAAACACTTCTTCAAGCTGGTGTTACGTGGTTAACACATGACTCAGAGGTTCTCATTATTATCTATCAATGTGACGATGCGGCTTTGATTTAAACTAACGAAACTCATGATAAAGAGGTTAGGCCATGGTCTGCTGTCAATTCTGACTATTTTAATTTGACAGTTTTATTTGTCAAGGTTTATGTGACAAAAAAGTTCTCCTATTGTAATATTTTGATTAAAACCGGAAGTACAATTATTAACAGTACATTTCAAAATATACATATTTACGAATTGTTCAGTAAACATGACTATATTTAAGTACTTTTTAAATGAATTCTTTATGCCAAAGTTTTTGTTTTAAATGCTTATAATGTTTTTTAAACAATATTTTCCGACTTCTATTTTCGTTGTGCACATAACCAATATAAAAGATCGGCACAGAAAAACATATTTGAGAATCACTGACACATGGGCTGTGATTGGTGTAAAATCCGACCCCTTTGACGTCAAATGGGCCCTCCAATCGACATCGTGATAGAAAATTCATATTTCAACATTAAATTAAAAATAATAAACAATATGTAAAAAATATTTTATGGACGTTTTTAAAATTAGATTTTTTTATACTATAAGATCCATTTATTGGAAAAATGATATCTGATTTTGGAAATATAATAATAATAATATTTTCGTTGTGCACATAACCAATATAAAAGATCGGCACAGAAAAACATATTTGAGAATCACTGACACATGGGCTGTGATTGGTGTAAAATCCGACCCCTTTGACGTCAAATGGGCCCTCCAATCGACATCGTGATAGAAAATTCATATTTCAACATTAAATTAAAAATAATAAACAATATGTAAAAAATATTTTATGGACGTTTTTAAAATTAGATTTTTTTATACTATAAGATCCATTTATTGGAAAAATGATATCTGATTTTGGAAACAACCCTATTGAAGGCATAAGAATCATATAACTGGACAAGGACCATTTGAAGGTGAAACGTCAAATTCCTCATTTTCAATGTAACAAAATGTTTATTTTCATGAAAAAACACTCTATTTCCCCTGTTTTGAGAGTATTTTACGCTGCGAAGTCTAGCCTTCCCATTTAATTTTTTTTTGTTTACAGAGAAAAAGAAGCTCTCCAGAGAATTGTGCGAGTGAGTCCTTCTGGAAAAGTTATGGTCACCGGAGGAACTGATGGTCGCGTCAGAATCTGGAAATTCCCCCAGCTGCTCAAACTTCACGATATGGAAGCACATACCAAGGAAATAGACGATATGGACTTCAATCCTGATGGAAATCTCCTCGCCTCAATAGCCAAAGACGGCCGAGCTGTTCTCTGGGATGTGACAACTGGTACGAAAAATAAGGAACTCACCTGGAATCCTCCAGGAAATGCAAAATACTTGTACAAAAGATGCCGGTTCAGTATGTCCGAGGAGAAAACTCCCAAGACCCAATTGTTCACTCTGTCGAATGCAGCTGTTGGGAAAAATCCTAGTTATCTTCAACTTTGGGACACAGAAGCCGGGCTTATTGTCAAATCCGTGTCGTTCCGCGAAACTTTGTCAGCCTTGGCTGTGTCAGATAATGGCCGATTTGTGGCTGTTGGAACGATGTTCTCCGGAAGTGTTGATATTTTCATAGCCTTTAGCTTGCAGAGGGTTCTTCATGTTGCTGGTGCTCACAGCATGTTCGTGACTGGCCTTGAATTTCTGCCAACGAGAAATGACGGTCCGGCGATAACGAGCAATGCCGAGACTGCCGTTGTTAGCATTTCAGTCGACAACAGAATTTGTGTACACAGCTTGCCGTTTAGATGTGAGTAGAATATTCATCTTTATTTTATTTTCATGGTGATCGCTGGACCTGGAAAACCTGGAAATGACAGTGAATTTATTTTTTGATCGGGATTTTTACAAAATTTTTAGAATAAAAATTTGATTCAACTTTGATTTCAACCGTTTTTTTTAAATAATTTGTTAAATTGTGATTTTTCTTAATTATTATATCATTTAGTTTAGAATGCTTAATTTTTAAAATCTTTCACTTTAAAAATTTTCCATTTTAATATTTAAACATATATTTTAATTTAAAGAATTTTAAAATGCAGTTTTAACAGCTTAAAAAAAAATTAAAAATTAGAAGCTTTTAAAATCGAAGATTTTTTAATAAAAAAAAACAAGGTGACCGCTGGACCGGGAATTTTACGAATTTTCAGAAGAAAAATTTGCCCAAGTTCGATTTTAACAGTTTTTAAAATAATTAGAGTGCAATAAATATAAATAAATGAATTATTTTAAAAATATATCTGTAACTGTTTCAATCCAAAGGTCTTGATAAGGATTGAAAATAATATATCGTTTTTTTGCGATAATTTTATATTTTAATACAATTTTTCATGATTTATCAATAATATATTTTTAATTCAAAGTCTCAGGTCTTCCTTTATATTATTTTTTATATTAAATTTAATAAATAAATTTATTAATATATTATTTCTATTCATTTTGTTAGCCATTAAAAAATGTAAACGTGCGTTTTACTATTTTGAACTTAAAAATAAATCCATAATAATATAGTCATAATTAAAGGTTTATATTAAATTTAAAATATTGTGAGTCTAAATTATTTAATTTTTATACCATTTAATTTGAAATTTCTTAATGTAGAAAAAGAATAAGTATTTAATATTCAACAATATTTCACTGTTCAATTAAGATGAGTAAATTGAAGTCAAATATTTAAAAGAAAACAATTTTAAACTGATTTGTTTTACATAGAAAGCTTAGAATCTCTAGAATTTTTAAGAGCTTTTAAACTTTTAGCGTTACAATTTTAATTGTTCTATTTGAATAATGTTTAATTTGTAAGTGAAACTGTTAAATTTTGACGTATGAATAACAATTTAACACTTAACATTTGTAGATAAAATTTGAGTAATTTTAAGAGATATTTAGAAGTTTTGAAAAGTTTCAAAATTAATTAAAAAATTGAAATTGAAATTGAATTGTTATTTATAAATTCAAATTTTAAGGATTTTTTTTAATTTGCAGGATTTTCTAAAAGTTATAGAAAAATTGAGTTCATTTAAAAATATATTTAAAAGTTCCGAAAAGAAAATTCAAAAATTGTTTTGAATTTGGAAAACTTTTAAACCACTTCTACATTTCTCAAGAATTTTAAATAACATTTTAAAGCTTTTGAAGGATGTCTAAACTATTTAAAATTTAAATAATTTAACTTGTAATTTAAAAACTGTTAAGATAAAAAAATTATTTTTCCATTTTTAATGTGTCTAGCTTAAAATTACTTAAAATAATGTAATTTAAAAAAAATTTTAAGTTCATTGCTTGATTCTTTAATTTAGGGTATTTAAAATGTTATCGTCGATTTATATTTTTGGAACCTAATCTTTGAACTCTATAATTGATCAAAGTTCTAAGTTTTGCAGTTTATTTGAATTTCATTTAACATGTGTACATTTTTGAGCATTTGAATACACCATTTTTGATTTTAAAAACTTTTAAACTTCAATTTTAAAAGTTTGGAATTCAAGGGTTCCACTTTGAATGCTTTAATTTGTTGTTTCTTGTTTATTACTTTAAATGGAAAAATGTTTAGAATATAGTTTGATCTTTTAATTTTCATTGACCGTGAAAAATGTTTGATAACCGGGAAATAACAGGAAAGTACCATAAAATTTTAAATGCCGTTACTTTTTATATTTCATAGGAATCCTTTGGATTTGTACAATTATGATCTTTGGACTATTTAGAAAAAATATATCTAAAGGAAACATTTTTTTTCTTCAAAATTTACCAAATGGCGAAACCCTAAATTTGAACAAAAATTATCATTAGTAAGAAAATCTCGTCAAATTCTTACAAAAGGCCGATTTATTCATTAGAAAGCACGTTATGACAATTAAAATTATAAATGTTGAATGCTGCATTATTGTAAAAAAAAACAACACATTTCGTAATGTTGTATGAAAGTCAAAAGTGTATGGTTGGAAGTAGATCTCGAAATTTTCACTGAAGTAAAAATGGCACCTCATTACTATTTTCAAAAGTTACATAATTTTTGTAAATTTAAACAAAATATCAGATACATTTTTGGAAACGATGTAGTGATTCTCAAAACCACTTTCTTGAACAGTTCGTAATTTACTGGGATTTTTTTCTTGAAATTTCGAAATTTTTCACCAAATAGTCAGAAATTTTTATTTTTTTGTTATTTTATTAGCCATTCTTTGAAACTTCAGGGTGTCCGCTGGATCGGGAATTTTTTGAAACTGGGAAATGAGTGTATTTATTTTTATACTGGTAATTTTACTAATCTTTAGAAACTTTAGTTCGCAATACGTAATTCAAAAATTTTTTGCTCTTAAAAAATTTAACGTTTTTATTTCTAAGTGTACATTTTTAATTTAAACAATTTTAAAAAGCAGTCCTGAAGACTTAATTAAGTTAAAAGTAAAAGCGTTCGAAGTTGAAAAACTTAAAAAAAGCATTTTTATTTTATTAACTGTAAATATAATAAATGAATTTTTTTTTAATGCATGGGTACTTTAAGTATTAAAAAGTGAACAATAAATGATTTGACAAAACGATTCTGAAGCCTTTCAAAATTTAAGAATTTCCATATTTTAACGTTAAAAATTAAACTGCTTAAATTCGAAAGTCTTTAGTCATTAAAGAAATGTAAACGTCCGATTGAAAGCTCGTAAACTATTATTAACTTAAAAATAACTTCATAATTATATATTCATTATTAAAGGCTTTAATTAAATTTAAATTATTTTCTGAGTCTAAAAGTATTTTTATGTGTAAATAGAAATTGAACACTTCATATTTTTTGTAGAAAGAATTTGAGTGATTTAACAAAAATATTTAGAAGTTTTGGAGGAGATTCAAAATTAATTTAAAACATTTAAAATGATTTAAAATAACCAAGCGTTTTTGTACTGAAAAAATTCGGCTATTCGTACTGAAATTAAGGTGAAATTAGCCAAAGCCTATTTTAAAGCAAAATTGAGATTTTTTCAGATTTCAAACAAAAAATTGAGAAGCTTTTTTAATATTTTGAAGTGCTTAAAAAAACATTTCCTTACGATTCCTAGGAAAATTGAAAATGATTTTTATTTTAAAAAATTATTTTAAGAGAATATTTAAAAAGAGTTTATAAAATTTACAAAATTGTCAAAAAAGAGTCTGAAAGATTGTAAGGAAATTGTTTGAAATTTGAAGGATTTTCAAAAAATTATAGGAAAAATTCGATTAATTTTAATATATATTCATATAAGTTCGGAAAAAGTTTCAAGAATAATTTTAAATTTGGAAAAATTGAAAAGAACTTCTACATTTCTCAAAATTTTTAAATAAATGTTTGCAGCTTTTTCAGGATGTTTAAACTATTTAAGATGCAAGTAATTTATCTTATAATTTACGATGTGATCAGTTAAAAAAATTCAATTTTCAATGTTTCCAACTTAAAATTTCTTAAAATAATATAATTAAAAAAAAATGTAAATGTTCATTGATTGCTTCTTTAATTTAGAGCATTGAAAATCGTAATGTAGATTTATATTTTTGAAATTAAATCTGTATCTTTGAACTCCGCATTATTTATAAAAGTTAAAAATTTCATTTTGTTTGAGCGTATTTGAATACAACATTTTTAAATTAAGAAATCTTTTAAACTTCAATTTTAAGAGTTTAATATTTAAGAGTTTCACTTCAAGTGCTTTAATTTGTAATTTATTTTTTATTACTTCAAATTGTAACATTTTTAGCTTTAAAGTTCGAATTTTGTAATGTTATTGACCGTGAAAAATGTTTGAAAACCAGAAAATGACTTTTTTGTTTAAATTTTTAAAAATTATGTAACTTTTTGAAAATAGTAATAAGGCGCCATTTTTACTTTAGTGAAAATTTCGAGATGTACTTTCACACCATACATTTTTCACAATACAATTGATTTTTCTTCAAAATTTGAAGATTTTAGGACGAAAAGCATAGAAATTACGATTTTTTGAGCATTACATTAGGCGCCAATTTGAATTTTTCCAAATTTTGACTCATGTATCACGAAATATGTTTCTTTACAATAATGTATCCTTTTAATTGACACCTGCAAATTTGGCACCGAGAAACAAAGAAATGATGAGTTTGAAAAACAAAATTTGGATAGCCATTTTTAATTTTTTCAAAATTTTTAATTTTAATTGTCATCACGTGCTTTCTGAGAAATAAATGTGCCTCTTGTAAGAATTTGACGAGATTTTGTTATTAACTATGGAAACTTTAATTTTTGTTCAAATCTAGGGATCTGCCATTTTGTAAATTTTGAAAAAAAAAAATCTCGTGTGCCTATATTTTTAAAAAATAGTTTAGAGATCATGATTGCACAGAGCTAAAGGATTTCGATGAAATGTAAAAAATTAACTCCATTTGAAAAGCTCCTTGATTTTTTTTCCTGAAAACTTGGAAATCTCCTGGAATTTTTTTATTATAAAGCTAAAATTTTTATTATTTTCTTATTCTTTTCTTATCAAACATATATTATTATTATTTTTGTATTTTATAATATCTATTATATAAAATAATAGAAAAGAAGGGCAAGGCCAATATTTCTTATAATTAATAAAAATTGATATCTTGACCTTCAAAATTAATATATATAATTTATTTTGTACAATATGAAATATAATTTTATTTAAATTAAAAATACCAATTTCAAAATAAAAACACTAACATGATAAAAAATCGTTAGAAGATGCTGAATTTGGTTCAAATTATTAATGATTTTTGTTTGAAAATTTCAATTTTCTGTTTAAAATTCCAACGTAACCTAAAATTGTTTTTAAAAAAATTATGAATCTTTGAAATCCAATGTTTTTTAAATACAAATTTCAACTTTCGACGAAAAACTCATTTTTGTTTAGAAATGCCAACTTTTGTTAAACGCTAAAATAGCCTAAACTTGTTAAAACATGTCAATCTTCTTCAAAAGTTTATTATTATTTTTTTATTTAAAATATCAATTTTCGAATTCAACATTTTTTAAAGATTTACATATCTTGTTTAAGTTATAATTATTTTAGGTTGTAAATGTAAATTTTTAATAAATCGAGAACAGAACGTAAAATTATTAAAATTTGTGAAAATTTTTTGAATTTTTTAATTATTATTAAAAATATCCGATAAATATCCGAAAATGTCCGATTATAAACTCTAGCATAAACAAAACTTTGAAAAAGAGTTGAAGTTATTAAAAATTAAATAAATACATTATAAACAAAATTTTATTTTATCTTCTGATACTTAAAGTTCAGTGCATATTTAGGTAAAATTAATGTTAGTACTGTATTAAATTCAATTGAAGTCGCTTTAAATTCGTAACTTATCGAATAAAAATATTTTATTTTTAACAAGATAGATGAACTTTTAACCAAATATTTTAGTTATTTTATTTTTTAACTAAAATTATTAATTTTATACCAAATAGTGGAATTTTTAACTAAAAATATCAGTTCTCAACAAAAATGGAATAGTTAAATCTTCAGTTAAAAAAATTAATTTTTAGCTTAAGTGATGTACTTCAAAGTAAAATGATAAATCTTCAACTGGAACAGAGGAATTAAAAAAAAATTAAATTTTAAACGACGAGATTAATTTTCAACAAAGTAGTTTTATTTTAAACCAAGGAGATGAACTTTAAACTAAAATGATGAATATTCAACTCGAATAATTGAGTTTTCAACCAACTAAAAAGACATATTTTCAACCGAATATTTTAATTTTTATTTAGAAATTATGACTTTTTAACCAAAAATGTAATATTTACATTTTAGTTTTTAAAAAAATAATTTTTTAACGAAACTGATGAATTCTTGACTAAAATGTCGCATTTTCAACTGGAATAGTTGACTTTTAAATTAAAAAAATTAATTTGGGTACCAAAATGGTGAATCTTAAACTGAAATAGTTAAAATTGTAACCAACAAGATGAATTTTCAACCAAGATTGGATGTTCTTTTTAACAAAAAGTCAAATTTTCATAAAAATAGTTGAATTTTCAACGAAAAAGATAAATTGTCAAACAAAAACGTAACAGTTAAATATTATGTTTAAAAAAATAAATTTTCAGTCAAAGAGATGAATTTTTAACTAAAATAATGGAATATTCAACTGGGATAGTTACATTTTCAGTTTGAAAAAATTGATTTATAGAAAAAAATGTATAACGAAATAGTCAGTTTCAACTGGAAAAGATACATTTTCAATGTTTCAGAGTTGAGTTTTTAACTAATAAAAAATTTTCATTTAATAGATAGATAAAATTTTTAAATAAAAAGATTAATTTTCAACCGAAAAGAAAGAATATTCAACAAAAAACGTGAATTGTCAACGAAGTACTTGGATTTTCAACCAAACGCGATTAATTTTTAACCAAAAATGTAATAGTTAAATTTTCAGTAAATGATGGAATATTCAATTATAATAATAGTTAAATTATCAGTTAAAAAATATTTAGCCAAAATAATAATTGAAAAAAATAGTTTCATTTTTAAACAAATTAATGAATTTTCAACTAGACAAGATATTGTTTTAATCAAAAATTGAAGCTAAATTTTTAATTACAAAAATGAATGTTCAACCAAATAAATAATTTTTAACTAAAATGATGGACCATTGAGCTGGAATAGTTTTATTTTTAGTTCAAAAAATTAATTTTCAATCAAAAAAAGACTAAATTAGAACAGAATAGTTAAAGTTTCGATTGGAATAGTTAAGTTTCCAGTAAAACAAAATTAATGAAGAAAACACGAATTTTCAACAATTTTGTAATAAAAAATAGTTGAATTCAACCAAAAAATACGAATTTTCAACAAAATAGTTAGATACAGTAATACAAAACTCCTTTTTATTATTTATATTTGTATTAAAGAAGCGCGCCCTCGAAAAAATCCCCTGACATTTCTAGCTTGTTCCAGGTTTATTATTAAATAAACGCATTTTTGAAAACGCTTATTTCACTACTTTTGGTATAAAAATCGTGAGCCAGAAAAGGGACATTTTTTCTCGAATTTCAACCGTCACCTTGTTTATGTATCTAATTTTTTCAGATACAGTACCAATTTGGGTGGTGATCGTCTGCATAATTTTGAGTATTTTCTGTGCATTTGTTTTCTGCAGCTACATGGGAATATGACCCAAAAAATTAATAATCACATCGACAAATCTTCACGCTGCAAATCTTAGGAACTTTTTACTGGCAAATGAAATTTAATATTTATTAAAAGGCCATGGATTTAAAGCTCAGCACGAAAAATGATCATCGTAAGTCTTAAAGAACATTAAATTATCTCGGGGATGTGTTAGCTGTAGTTGTGTTTTCAGATTTTCCAATTTTCAATATTCACGGGAAATGATGCAAATTTTTATAAATCCCTTTTTCATTTCTGAAGACACAATTATTGTAAATAATAAGCATTTATATTGATCTCCGCAGGCGTATTCATATATATTGCGAAATACAGATTCTTAATAGAAAATCTTGAATTATTATGTAAAATAGAATTGTATAGTTTTAATGGAAAGTTTAGCACAATTTAGGTTTAAGAAAATAATGTATAGGTACGTCCTATGTGATTTGTGTGAAAATATATTCATGATGTCCCATTTTTCTTTCGTGACAGCTTAGATTGAAATGAGAAAGAAGATTTAATTCTTTTAGTGAGAACATTATTTTTAATAGATTCTGACGAATGCATCAATTAATATAAAATACTTGTATATGGAATTGTTTCCTTAAAATTTCTGATTGGTCAATCAATCGTTATGTACTTTATAGCTGAAATAAATTGCTATTACGTTTTCAACATGATTTTAATATGCATTAGATTATAAAAAATTGTATAAAGTCCTTGCATGCTTGAAAATAATTTTTATCTCAGGAAATCATTGATTCGTATTTTCCTAACAAAGAAAAATCGGTTTGCGATTTTAATAAAACATCGCAGCTGCCATTATTTCCATATTTGCAGCATTTTAGAGAAATATCTGCAATATTTTCCAGCAGTTCAGCGATTTTTCACGATTTCTTATTGTGTTTTTTCAAGAAAATAGAGATAAAAATAATTTTAAACAAAATGAATGTACCAAGCATATTGAATTTATTATGAAATGCTTATAATTCCCAAGATTTTAAGTCAGAATATATTGCTTTTTCATCACAGTAGTTTAATTTTCAACCAAAAAGATAAGTTTTCTACAAAAAACATGTTTTTAAACCAAAAAATATTTTTATTTAAAAAAAAAACTGTTCGATTGAAATACAAAAGACGAACTTTTAACCAAATAGATGAATTTTGAAACAAAAATACGAATTTTTTTACAAAACAATTTACTTTTTAACCCGAAAATATAAATTTTCAAGAAAAAATTTCATTTGCAACCAAATAGTTGAATATTTAACTAAAAAAATCAATGTTAAAACAAGAAATATTTTAATTTGATATATTAACACTTGAATTGAACGAAAAGGACGAATTTACAACCAAATGGATGAACTTTCAACTAAAAAAAAAAAGAATTTACAACAAAAAAGAATTTCTGGCCCAATGTTTGAATTTTTAAGCTACAAAACAGCTACATTTTTCTCAAAATAATAAAATCTTCAACCAAATAATTGAATTTTCAAGCTAAAGAACAACATTTTTAGAGGAGGGTTGATTTTTAATAAAAATGTTTATTTTAAACTAATAATCAAGACATTTCAAACGAAAAGATTCATTTTTAATCCAAAAGGAGGAATGAAGAAAATAATAAAATTTTCAAAAAAGTATTTGAATTTTTAACCAGATCGTCGAATTTTTAAAGAACATAAAAAAGAAGTTCAGCTCAAACGAAATAGTTCAAAGAAATAGTTGAATTTTCCAGCAAAAAGATGATTTTTTTACCAAATGGTTGAATTATAAAAAATGAAAGTTTAAACAAATAGTTGAATTTTTAAGCCAAAAAGGCGAATTTTTTAAAAAAGGATGTAGAATTTTCAACAAAAAAGATGAATTTTCTATGCAAAAGAAAAATTTTTCTTTCGAAAAAGACAAAAATGTTCTACGAAACACATTTTTAATCGAATAATTAACTTTTTAAGCAAACAGACAAATTTTAAAGAAAATATTTGCATTTTTGAACTCTGATTTTCTACGAAAAAGACGAATTTTCAACAAAATAAATACATGTTTAACCAAATAGTTTAATTCTCAACCAAGATGATTAATTTTCTACCAAAAAAGACAAATTTTTAACTAAATAGTTTAATTTTGTAACTAAAGTAAATCAATTTTTAATATGAAATGGAATAGTAAAATTTTCATTGAAAATAATTTCTTTTCTAAAAAACAGATGAGCTTTCTAATTTCGAAATATGAATTTTCTACATAGAAATATAATTTTCAACTAAAAAGGAATAGTTAAATTTTCATTTCAGAAACTTACTTATTTTCAAGCCAAAAAGACCAAATTCCTACAAAATATTTGAATTTTCAGTTAAAAAATCAATAAAGTAGTACAATTAATTTTAATAAATTTACTGCTAAGAACTTTCAATCTCAACTAGAAAGTTGAATTTTCGACTAAAAATTAATTTTAATTTAAAAATATTTTAATTTTACATAAAAAATAGTTGAAATGACCGAAACAGACGAAATTTCAATAAAATATTTGAATCCTTAACCGAAAAATACTCATTTTTAAACAAAACCTTGCATTTTTTTACCAAAAAGGTGTTTTTCCAAATAAAAAATACGAATTTCAAAGTAATTGAATTTTCAACACGAATGTATCAATTTTCAAGAAAAAACTTTTAAAAAAAATCAAATAGTAGAATTTTTAACTAAAAAAGATTACTTTTCAAAGCTAAATAGAATAATTTAATTTACAGTTAAAAAGTATCATTTTTAACGAAAGAAACGAATCTATTAACAAAAAAGTTAAATTTTTAACCAAAGAAATTAATTTTCAACCAAATAGTTGAAGTTTCAAGCAAGAGACGATTTTTTTAAACAAAATAGTAACATTTTTAATCAAATAGTTTAATTTTCAACCGAATGGATGAATTTTTAACAAAAAACTTAATTTTCAACGGAAAAAGATGAATTTACAAAAAAAACATGAATTATTAAGAAAAAAACGAAAAATTTTGGATCTAAAAAGACAAATGTTGAACAAAACGGTTACATTTTCAAGAATAAAAATAAACTTTCAACAGAATGGTTAAATTTCAAAGCCAAAAATATGGATTTATTAGAAGATGAAGATTTTAAACAAAAGGTTTATCTAGAATTCAAAAACATAAAATTGGCACCAAAAATATACATTTTCAATCCAAAAGGACCAATTAACAAAACGGTTGAACTTTCAAGAAAATAATTAAATTTTCAGCACAGTTTAGCAAATTTTCAACCTATTTTATATTTTATATTTATATTTTCGACCAAATGATCGAATTATCAAACAAAAACACTAGTCGCTTTTTCAAAGAAATAATTGAATTTTCAAGTGAAAAAGACGAAATTTTTAGAAGACTGGAATTATTAACGAAAAAGTTTGTTTTTAACCAAGAGAGGTGAATTTAAACCAAGAAAGATATAATTGTGACCAAAAATACGAATTTTTTTTAGACAAAAATTTTGAACAAAAAATAATTTTCTATCGAAAAAGACAAATGTTTAACAAAGCCTTAGAATTTTTTAAACTTGATTATTGAAAAAAATCATTGAATTTTTAATAAAATTTTAAACCAAATAGATATTAGATAACAAAAGAAAAAATATATAACTATTTTAGCGAGAAAAATATTTTTAATAGATTTTAACGAATGCATCAATTGATATAAAATACATGAAATTGTTTCATTAAAATTTTTGATTGTTTAATCAATCGTTATGCACTTTATAGCTGAAATAAATTCCTATTACATTCTTAACAATTTGCTAATATGCCTTAGATTATAAAAAAATTGTACAAAGTCCTTGCATGCTTAAAAATAATTTATCTCAAGAAATCATAGCTTCGGATTTTGTTAATAAAGAAACACCGGTTTGCGATTTCAATAAAACGTCGCCTTTGCCATTATTCCCAAATTTGCAGCCTTCTAAAGAAATATCAGAAATATTTTCCAGCAATTCTGTGCCGCCCGTTTTGCTTTCCGTGTCGCTTGAATTTTTTTCTAATTCCAGTCGAATGCCGTATTCTTTGAAGTTCGTTAGAGAACTGTTAGTCATAGTGAGTCTTGCGTTGTCTTGAAGCTGAAAAAATCACAAAGTATTGATAAGTTTTCAATTCCTTTTTTTAGTAGGCATGTATCAATACAGGCCTCAGACTTACTTGAGAAACCAGATTTTTTCGAAGAAATTTTTGACCAAAAAGTTGAATTTTCGACAAAGTATATGAACTTTTAACTAAGAGATAAATTTGTAGAAAAAAATCGAATTTTCAGCAAAGTAGTTAAGTTTTCAACCCGAGATGGATTTTGTACCAAACAAGACGAATTTCCAAAAATTTTCAAATCTAGTTGAACGTTTAACAAAAAAATGAATTTTCAATCAAAATTAGAACATTTAAATTGAAAAAATTAATTTTTAAATTAAAATGTATAAAAAAATGAACCTGAAAAATTAGGTTTTAACCAAATTATTTTAATTTTAAAAGTTTAAACTTTTTGGCTAAAAATTCAATTGATTCGTTAAAAATTCGTCTTTTTCGCTTAAAAAGACAACAATTTTCTTCAAATTGTTTTCTTTCTTGGCTAAATATTTTTTGTTCTTAAGTTGAATTCAACTGTTGTAGAAAATTCGTATTTTTGGCTTGAATTTGGTAGATAATTGAACTATTTGGTTAGAAATGTATGTATTCTGTTGAAAATTCATTCATTTTGGTTAAAAATACAACTGTTTCGTTGAAATTAATTTGTTTTAGTTGAAAATTCCACTCCTTGGTTGAACGTTAAATTACATTCTTAAAGATTAATTTTTTCGTTGAAGAATCATAATTTTAGTTTAACTTTTTATTACAAATTAATATGTTAAATTGAAAATTTAACTCTGGTTGAAAAATAATGTTCTTGGGTTAAAAATTACACTATTTGGTACAAAATTAAACTGTTTTGTTGAAAATTCGTGTTTTTGATTAAATATTAAATTATTCCATCTTTAATTAAAAATGGATTTTTTTAGGTTAAAAATTCTACTATTCAGATAAATATTTAAGAAAAAACGAAAAAAATAGAAACCATTGTAGAAACTATTTAGTTGCACGTTTATATATGTAATCTGTCGAAAGTTTATCTTTTTTGGTAGAAAATTAATGTTTTTATTGGAAAATTTAACTATTTTGCTAAAAATTGATTTATTTTGTTTAAAATTCATCTTTTCTGGTAGAAAATGAATATTTTTGGTTTAAATTTTAACTATTTGGTTGAAAATTAAGCTGTTTTGGTCGAGGATTCAACTGCTTTGTTAACAATGTTTGTGGAATATTAATATTTTTAGCCCGAAAATTTAACACTTGGATGAAAAATTTAACTATTTCTTTTAAAATTTATGTCTTTTGTTGTAAATTCTTCTTTTATGGTGAAAAAACAACAATTTTTTGGTTAAAAATGCAACAGATTGGTTAAAAATTAACCTGTTTTAGTTGAGTATTTAAGTATTTTGTTGATAATTCGTTACTGTTTTTTATTTTTAATTGAAATATTTTTTTGTTAAAATATTCAGCATTTAATTTTTTGCTTTAAAAATTAAACCTGTTTGGAAGTTTAACTACTTCTTTAAAGTATAATTTTTGTTGAAGATTCCTAATTTTAGTTTAAAAATTCGTTTTTGTTAACAAATTAAATTTCTTCATTACAAATTGAACTATTTTTCTGAAAATTCATATCTTTGGGTTGGAACTTTAAGAATTTGGTATTGAATTAAACTAATTTGTAGAAATTCGTGTTTTTGTTGTAAATAATCTACTATATTTTAAATATTTAGTTCCAAATTTTGGAAAATGAAAAAAGTGTAAACTAAACATTAATCAAATAAAATTTGGACTAAAATGACATTCAATGTTCAAACAATTTAAAAATTTATTTTAAATTTATTCAATCTCTTCATAAATCATCTTCAACTATTTGGTTAAAAATTTACGCAATTTGTTGAAAATTCGGCTTTTCTGGTAGAAAAGTATTCTTCTTGGTTGAATTTTTCCCATTGTGGTGGAAAATTCGTATATTCGACTCGAACATTTAACAATTTTGTAGATAATTGTACTATTTGGCTGAAAGTGTTATGTATTTTGTTGAAAATTCATTCATTTTGGTTAAAAATGCAACTGTTTGTTTAAAAATTATTCTGCTTTAGTTGAAAATTCAAGTATTTGGTTAAAAATTAATTTTCATTAATTTAATCCGTTTTTTGTTCTAAATTAAAATATTTTTTAGTTAAAAATTCATAATTTTAGTTGAATTTTTTTTTTTACAAATTAATTTGTTAAACTGCGAATCTAACTATTTTGTTACAAATTCATATTCTATGGTTCGTTTTTTTAGGTTACAACAAACTTTTTTATCATAAAAAATCAAGCATTCATTTATAAATTAAAAAAAAAACGAAAAATTTAGAAATCATTGTTAAAACATCATCGGTTGAAAAATCGTCTTTTTTGGAAGAAAACTAATGTTTTTGTTTGTAAATTCAACTATTTGGTTAAAAATGTTTGTATTTTGTTGAAATTTTGTCTTTTCTGTTAGAAAATGAATATTTTTTGTTTAAATTTCAATTATTGGGTTGAGAATGAATCTTTTTTGATTGAGGATTCGACTATTTGATTGGAAATTTGTCAAAAATTCATTTCTTTCTTTAGAAATTTCTCCTTTTTTGTTAAATTTGTAGAAAATTCGTATGATCTGCTCGAAAATTGAAAAATACAACAGATTGGTTAAAAATTAATTTGTTTTGGTTGAGAATTCTTATATTTGGTTAGAAATTTACGGAATTTGCTGAAAATTAGACTTTCTTGGTAGAAAATTATACTTTTTGGCTGTTATTTCAACTAATTGATTAATAATGTATGTATTTTGTTGAGAATTCATCTTTTTGGTTGGAAATTGAAATATTTGGTTGAAAATTAATCCGTTTTGGTTGAGGAATTAGATATTTTGATGGAAATTCGTCCTTTTTGTTTTAATTCAGCTGTTTTTTATTTCAAATGAAAATCTCTTCTTGATTAAACAATCAACTATTACATTTTTTGTTTAAAAAATGTGAAGAAAATCTGTTTTTTCGGCCCGAAAACTTAACAATTAAATGGAAAATTGATCGATTTGATTTAAAACTGATGTGTTTTCTTGTAAATTCTTCTTCCTTTGGTAAAAAAACATTAATTTTTGTTTGTTAAAAATGCAACAGATTGGTTAAAAATTAATCTGTTTTAGTTGATAATTCAAGTATTTGGTTAAATTCGACTCGTTTTTATTTTTAAATAAAAGATTTTATTTTTGAAATTTTAAGCATTACATTTTTTGTTTTAAACATTAAACTTTTTAGTTAAAAGTTGAAGTACTGTCTTTAAGGTTTTTTTTGTTACAGATTCATAATTTAGCTGAAAATTCATTTTTGTTTTGCAAAATAATTTTTTAAATTGCAAACTTAACTATTTTGATGAAAATTCATATTTTCAAGTTGAAAATTTAACTATTTGGTACAAAATTAAACAAATTTATTGAAAATGCCTTTGTTTAAATTAAATTACTCTATTTCTGGTTAAAATTGGACCTTTTTTAGTTTAAAATTTTAAATAGTTACAAATTTTTAGAAACGAAAAACACATCAAATGAAATATTGGTTGCAATTATATAAAGTTTATTCTCAACAAAGAAATATGAATTTTCAATTAACAAATACGACATTTTTACCAAAAAAGACGAATTTACTATTCAAAAGAACGAATATTTAACAAAAGAGTTGATTTTTAGTAAAACATATGACTTTTTAACAAAATAGTTAAATTTTCAAAGAAATAATTACAGTTTCAATAAAATAGTTAAATTTTCAACCAACGAAGATGAATTTTCTACCAAATTAAATTTCCAAGCCAAAAAGGCTAATTTCTTTAAAAAGGGGGTAGAATTTAAAAAAAAAACTAGTTTTCAACCAAGAATAAGGTAAGGTAAAACATCTCCAGAAAAAGGATGTATTTTGTTTGCAAAACAAAGAATTTTCTTTCGAAAAAGACAAATGTTCTACGAAACGCTTGAATTTTAAACCAAATAAATGAGTTTTTAAGCAAATTGTGAAACTTTCAACCTATATGATTAATTTTCTATCAAAAAAGACGAATTTTCAACATAATTCATACATTTCCAACCAAATAGTTGAATTTTCTACCAAGAGGATTAATTTTCTACAAAATATAAACATTTTCAAACTCAAATATATAAATTTTTAACAAAAATGGAATTGTTTAATTTTCATAAAAAACGAAATTTCTACAAAACAGTTAATTCCCTACAGCAAAATGTAATTAAAAAAAAAATGAATATAGTTGAATTTTCATTTAGAAAATTTATTTATTTTCAAACCGAAAGGATGACATTTCTACAAAAAAGTCGAACTTTCAGCCAAATAGTTAACTTCCCATTAAAAAATAAATAATCATAAAAAAATTATGAAAGTAGTTCAATTAATTTTAATGAACTTACTGCTACGACAAATAATTTTCAACCAGAAAGTTGCATTTTCTTAACAAAAATTATTTTCAGTCCAGAAAGATTTTAATTTTACATCAAAAACAGTTGAATTGAACCAAACAGACAAATTTTCAATAAAATAGTTGAATCCTTAAACGAAAAATATTAATGTTCAAACAGAACCTTGCATTTTTACCCAAAAGACGGATTTTTTACAAAATTATTGAATTTTCAACCCGAAAATATGAATTCTCAAGAAAGAACTTTATTTTCAACCAAATTTAGTTTAAAACCCTAATTTTTAACGTAAAAAGCACGATTAAAAAAAATTGTTCAATTTTTAACAAAAGAAAGTAATTTTCAACCAAAAACTAAACTCACATCCATTGTTCAAACTATTTAGTTGCAAATTTATGTAATCTGTTCAAATGTCGTCTTTTTTGGTAGAAAATTAATCTTCTTGGATGAAAACTCAACTATTCAGTTAGAAATTTACGTAATTTGTTGAAAATTAGACTTCTCTGGTAGAAAAGTATTCTCCTTTATTTAAATTTCAAATATTTTACTATTTATTTATATATTTTGTTGATAAAATTCACCTTTCTCTTTTGATTTAACTGTTTTTTTTTATGTAAAATGAAAATCTTTTCTTGGTTAAAAAATCACCTATTACATTTTTTGCTCGAAGGTGTAGCAAAATAGTGCTTTCGCTAAAAAAAAGTGTCAAATAGTGTCAAGAGTCCGAGATCTGCAAATAATATAGTATTATTAGTAAAATTAATTACCTGAATGCCTTCTATGCACTCTTCGAAACTACACTCGCTTAAAATCGCATCTCCAGAGGAATGGACCATTACAGCAGTCCCTAGTCCCACGAAAGTCGTATTTTGTGAAATAAGTTTTGCTCCAGGCAGAACTACTATCCCTATTTTAATTACACTTTTATTTGTGGCATGGATTTTACATCCATCTAGTTTCACCGTTCCTTTCCTAACGAGAATGCCTGCCTGCAGGTCTCCTAAATCGACAGTCAAATTCTCGAGTACGACCTGGAAAAATTAATTTAATTAATTCTAAAGGCGAAGAATGAGTGGGGAATTCAAAAATTTAATAATAATAATAGGAAGAATTATTACTTCTCCCCCGGAAAAATCTAACAAGGAAGGGCCACTTTCTGTTTCCTTGGGACAGAGAACCGTAGTTTCTCGAGAATTAATACCCTTGATCATCCCTCCATCTTCCAAATTACCAGATCCTCTGATTGGGTGATTTCCCTTGCCGAGAATTACAATGTCTCCAGCATCACACGAATCCAACGCTTCTTTTAAGCAGCTAGATGTTCTATGAAAAAAAATAGAATTGAATACTTATTTCAAACAAATCCAGTTAATTTCAGGATTGCTGCAAAATACCAATATTTAAGCGAATAGTTGTGTTTACAACAAAAAGATGAATTTTCAAATCAAGAAGATTAATTTTATACCAAAAAAGATTAATTTTTAACAAAATACATAATTTTTCCACAAAATAGTTCAAATTTTAACTAAAGAAATGAATTTTCAATTAAAATCATGACTCTTCAAACAAAAATATTAGTTTGTAACCAAATAGTTGAATTTTCAAGCTCCTAGAATTTTGAACAAACAAATTTCAACAAAAAATGGAAGTTAAATTTAAAAAATTTAAAAATTCCTAATCAAGAGGTTTAATTATCTAAAAAAAAACGAATTCTTAACAAAATAAAATTTTTCTCTATAAAATAGTTAAACTGTTAAACCAAAAAATAAATCAACTATCTAACAAAAAGAACAAATTTTCAACTGCAAAAGATCAATTTAAATTTAAAAAAAAATGTTATCCAAAAAGAACGAATTTTTAACAGAATATTAAAATTTTCAACCAAGAAGATTAATTTTATAAGAAAAAAGGTGATTTTTTAACCAAAAAGTGTGGATTTAATTAAATATGTAATTTCATTTTCAACTAAAAAGATTAATTTTCTATAAAAAATGACTAATTTTCAACGAAATACATCATTTTTACACAAAGTAGTTCAACTTTTAACTAAAGAAATGTATTTTCAACTAAAATCATGAATCTTCAAACAAAAAATTAATTAGTAACCAAATAATTGACTTTTTAAACTAGTTGAATTATGAACAAACAAATTCCAACAAAAAATGGAAGTTAAATTCTAAATTAAAATTTTTTAAAAATTTTCAACCAAGAGGATTAATTATCTACAAAAAATTAATTCTTAACGAAATACAAGATTTTTCAAGAAAATAGTTAACCCTATAAACCAACAACAAAAAGAAACTATCTACCAAAAAGGACTAATTTTGAACTGAAAAAGATAAATTTGAAGTTAAAAAAAAATTTTCATAAAAAAAAACGAATTTTTAACAGAATATTAGAATTTTCAACCAAGAAGATTAATTTGTCTACGAAAAAGGTGAATTTTTAACAAAAAAATGTGCATTTAATTAAATATTTAATTTCACTTTCAACTACAAAGATTAATTTTCAACTAAGAAGATCAATTTTTGTACCGAAAATGGTCAATTTAAAAAAAGTGTGGATTTAATTAAATATGTAATTTCATTTTCAAATAAAAATATTAATTTTCAACCAATAAGATTAATTTTCTATCAAAAAAGATTATTTTTTAACAAAATATATAATTTTCCCACAAAATAATTTAACTTTTAACTAAAGAAATGAATTTTGAAAAAGATGAATTTTCAACCAACTAGTTAAATTTTGAACAAACAAATTTCAACAAAAAATGGAAGTTAAATTCTAAATTTAAACAATTTAAAAATTTTAAACCAAGAGGATTAATTATCTACAAAAAATTAATTCTTAACAAAATACAAGATTTCTCAAGAAAATAGTTAAACTGTTAAACCAAAAAAAATCAACTATCTACCAAAAAAGAAAAATTTTCAACTGAAAAAGATAAATTTGAAGAAAAAAAATCATTTTCATCCAAAAAGAACTAATTTTAATATTAAAATTTTCAACCAAGAAGATTAATTTTCTATGGAACAGGATGAATTTTTAACAAAAAAATGTTGAAATTTCAACAAAGTAATTAAATTTGTAAAACTAGACTACTATCGAAAATTGTCAGCAGGATCAGCCAAAGTTATTATTAAAAATCACTGCTGACTTTAAAACGTGACTACTCGTTCAAAAATTGAGCGAGAAACTTGTTTAAAGTACCGTTAAAAAGCTTATTAAAAATAAATTTCAACAAAAAAAAATGAATTTGTAAGCCAATAATTGGGCTTTCAACAATTTCAACCCAGAAGACTAATTTTCTATAAAAAAAACACAACTTTTCAAAGAAATAGTTACATTTTAAACGATTTTTTTTTATATAATAGTTAAATTCTAAGTTCGAAAAATTAATTTTCAATTTTAAAAAATAACAAATTTTCAACAAAGAAGATCAATTTTTTATTAAAACAAGATAAATTATTAATAAGATACAAGATTTGTTAACAAAATAGTTATACTTTAATACAAAGATGAATTTTCAAGAAATTACATAATTTTCAGCGAAAAATATGAACTTCATGTTAAAAAATTGTTTTCAACAAAATATTAACATTTTCAACCAAGAAGATTAATCTTCTACCCAAAAAGATGAATTTCCAACAAAAAATAGAATAATTGAATTTTAGGTTTAAAAAGTTAATTTATGATCACAAACATAAACAGATTTTTAACAAACAAAAAAAGAAAGAGTTTTCAAAACTAAATGGTTATTTTTCAGCCAAGAAGATTAATTTTCAACCAAAAATAATAATTTTTTAACAAAATAAATAAATTTTCGACAAAATAATTCAACTTTATCCAAAAAAAAATGAGTGATGAACAAAAATGATGAAACAAAAAATTAATTAGTTACCAAAGAGTTAAATTATCAACCAAAAAAATTAATTTTCAAACGAAAATTATATATTTTTAAGAAAATACATAATTTTTCAACAAAACAGTTCAACTTTATATATATGAAAAAATGAATTTGTAACCCAATACTTGGGCTTTCAACAGTTTCAACTAAAAAGATTAATTTTTTATCAAAAAAACACAAGTTTTCAATCAAATAGTTTAATTTCAAGCAACAAACCAAATTTAAAAAAATGTAATAGTTAAATGCTAAGTTACAAAAATTAATTTTCAATTTTTAAAAATTACAAATTTTCAACAAAGAAGATTAATTTTTTATTAAAAAAGATAAGTCATTTATAAAATACAAGATTTCTCAACAAAATATGAACAATTTCAACTAAGTAGATATATTTTCAATACAGAATATTAATTTTCTACCAAAAAACTGAATGCTTAGTAAAATACATAATTTTTCAATAAAATAGTTCGACTTTCAACCAAAGAAATGAATTTGAAACTAAAATTATGAATCTTCAAACGAAAAAATGAATTTGTAACCAAATAGTTCAATTTTTGACCAAAATGATGATTTTTTAATGAAGAAGATTAATTTTCTACAACAAAAGATTAAAATTTTAAACCACAAAGGATTGAATTTAAAAAAATACGAATTTTTCACAAAGTAGTTGCATCCTCAAACGCAGCAGTTTAACTTTCAACCAAACAGTTGCATTTTTAACCAAAATATGTTATATTTCTATGATAATATATGAATTTGTCAACGAAAAAAAATCAACAAAAGGATGGATTAAAACAAAATTTATAGCCATTTAATAGAAAATATTAATTCAAAATGTTGAATTTCCATGCCAAAGACGAATTTTCAACAAACCCGTTGAATTTTTATAAAAAAGATCCATTTTTAACAAAAGTGTTGAATTTTAAACTAGGTAATTAAATTTTTAACTAGATAATGTAACTCTCAACGAAGAAGATGGATTTTTAACCAAGAAAAATAACATTCTACAAAAAAAAATGAATTTTTAACAAATTACATGAAATTTCAACAAAAAATTATAAAATTTATGTTTAAAAAAAATTATTTTGAACCATAAAGAACGAATTTTAACAAAATATTCAAGTTTTCAACCAAGAAGATTAATTTTCTCTCCAAAAAGATGAATTTTTAAGAATACGTGGAATAATTAAATTTTATGTTTAAAAGTTTAATTTTTAATTACAAAAATAAACAGATTTTTAACAAACAAAAATTTAAAAACTAAATAGTTAATTTTCAGTCAAGAAGATTAATTTTCAACCAAAAAAGATAATTTTTTAACAAAATAAATAATTTTTCAACAAAATAATTCAAGTTTATCAAACAAAATGAAAGATGAACAAAAATGATGAAACAAAAAATTAATTAGTTGCCAAAGAGTTAAATTTTCAACCAAAAAAATTTTCTAACGAAAATTATATATTTTTGACAAAATCCATAGTTTTTTAACAAAACAGTTCAACTTTATATATATATATATATAATTGAATTTTGAACTAAAATGGAGAATCTTCAAACAAAAAAATTAATTAGTAACCAAATAGTTAAATTTTTAAGAAACAAATTTCAACAAAAAATGGAATTTTTAAATTCTAAGTTAAAAAAATGAAAAAATTCAAACAAGAGGATAATTTTCTATAAAAAAAATAATTCTTGACAAAATACAAGATTTTTCAACAAAATAGTTCAACTGTTAAACAAAAAAATGAATCAAATAAACTGATTAATCTTTAAACAAAAAAATAATTTGTAACCAAATTGTTGATTTTTTAACTAAGAAGGATAAATTTCAAGCGATTTTTTACCAAAAAATTAAAATTTTTAACCAGGAAGATTAATTTTCTACAGAAGAAGATGAATATTCAACGAAAAAGTGTTGAATTTTCAACAAAGTAATTATATTTGTAACTAAATGATTAAATTTTCATCAAAGAAGATTGATTTTAAATCAAGAAGAATAAATTTCTCCAAAAAAAGGGGAATTTTCAAAAAAAAACATATGATTTTTCAAATAATTAGTTGGGATTTTCAGCTAACAAATGATAAATTTCCAGTTGAAAAAAAATTAATTTTCAAAAGAAAAACACTGATTTTCCAGAATGCCCTGATTTTTAGCAGCCCTGATTGTATAAATGAAATTTTTTTCATAATTACTTGACGAGTGTATCGGGTGGTAAAAACCCTTTGGCTTGACTCAAGGAAGAAATAGTGTCTTCCAAAGATCCACCAAGCCAAACGAAATATCCTTCCAGCCTTCTGATTCCGCTCTCCCGTCTCTTGGTCTCAACTTCCATCGCACTAGTCCCCTGATGCCTGATCAGCATATTCCTCATCGCCGGATTTTCCATCACTTCCATTTCCGTTTTGATCTGCTGCAGTCTAAAATGTAACTTCAACAACTGACAGGCTTTCCCCTCATCCAAAGAACCTTCCTGCTCATCCTCATCATCAGACATGTCCGTTTCCAATCTAGAAATTTTCGCTTGTATCTCTCTTCCTTCCCTCATCAGAGACCTGATGACATCACAAGTCTTTTTGCAAACGCTGCCTCTCTTCATGTCGAAAAAGAGTCTGAGTCTGGCTTCAAGGTGCGTCGCAACCCAGTCAGCGTTGTCATCGTCATCAGCGTCCCAGGGCATCCAAAGGTAATTGTAGAAAAAGCGAAGCTCGTCAATACAATTCGCAGTGCCTACCATGTCCAAAGCATCGTTTTCTTGAACTTGAGTGGCGTACAGTTCTATCAGAGGCACATCGTACTCTTCCGGTAAGTGAATGTCATCCTGGACGGCGACAATTTTCACGAGAGATGTGAGTTCAGCAAAGTTGACATGCTGGACTTCGACGACGACTATCGTTGGGTAATGGATCTCAAAATCCTGGCATGTGAATTTGGGGATCTTCCACAAGGCTCGCCAACCAACTGGCTCAATCACGAGCTCTATGTGGTAGGCCCATTCGGAACGGATTTGAGAGGCTGGAACTATATCCTCCCGATTGGAGAGGATTTCTGAAAAGTCCACGAGACGTTCTTGAAGACTCTTGTCGAATGTGAAGATCTCCATTTATACATAAGAAGTTTCTCTCTGCAAGATTTAATTTCTTTCTGAGGTTTATCTGTGGAGTGGAGAGACTTCACAACTAACTATTCTCTCAAAATCAGGGAAACTGGGTCATTTTTTTATGAGAAAAGGAGCATGATAAAGGAACACATTATTTTACAGGATGTGTCCTGAAGATTCCATGTTTTTTCCAGGATAAATTATATTACAACATACTCTTAAATATGCTAGAATCCTCGATTAATTAACAAATACAATGAAGAATCAGTGCACATTTAAGTTAAATTAATATGGGTACTATATTAAATTTAATTAAACAGTTTCAAATTTCTAATTTTTAAAGTAAACCTATTGTAGTTTCAATATGATAGATGATTTTCTAACAAAATAGTTGAATTTTCAATTAAAAAATACGAATTATCAACCAAAAATGTAATTGTTGAATTTATCGTTAAAAAAATCATTTTTCACAAAAAACAACCTTTTAACCAAAGTGATTAAATTTTCAACTAAAATAATGAATCTTCTTCTGAAAGAGATGCATTTTAAACCAAAAAGATGATTTTTTAAATAGAAGGAATTAACTTTTAACCAAGGAGGTTTATTGTACCCCAAAGAAAATGAATTTTCAACTAGAACAGATCAATTTTCAACTAAAAATGGAATTACTTAATTTTCAGTTGAAAAAATTAATTTTCTATAAAAAAGAATTTAAACTAAAATGATTAATAATGATTTGTAATGATTTTTTAACCAAAAAGATGAATTTTCAAACAAGAAAACTAATTTGTTACCAAAAAACACCACTTTGTACAAAATACATCAATTTTTATCTAGAAAAGATCAATTTTCAATCAAAAATGAAACTTAAATTTTCGGTTAAAAAATTATTTTTAACCAAACTGATGCATTTTCAACGAAAATGATCAATCTTTAACTACAATAGCAGAATTTTCAACAAAAAATCTTGATTTCAACCACAAAGATTAGTTTCCAGCAAAAAAGATAAATTAAAAAAAAACATTAATTTTATACTAAATAGTTGAATTTTCAGTTAAAAAAAAAACTAATTCCTCACAGAAAACAACTTTTCAACCAAAGTGATTAATTCTTAACTAAAATGATGAATCTTATTCTGAAGAGATGACTCTTTAACTAAAGAGATTAACTTTGAACTAAGTGCGTTCATTGTCACCCAAAATGATCAATTTTCAATTGAAAATGGAATTATTTAATTTTCATTCAAAAAATTAATTTTGCATGAAAAAATTTAACTAAAATGATTAATAATGAACTGGAACGTTTCAATATGTAACCAAAAAGATGAATTTTCAAACAAGAAAATTAATTTTTTACCAAACAAGACGACTTTTTAAAAAATGGCATGAATTTAGATCTAGAAAATGTCAATTTTGAATCAAAAATAAAAGTTAAATTTTCAGTTAAAAAAATTATTTTTAACCAAACTGATGCATTTTCAACGAAAATGATCAATCTTCAACTGCAATAGCAGAATTTTTAACAAAAAATCTTTATTTCAACCACAAAGATTAGTTTCCAGCAAAAAAGACGAATTAAGAAAACAATACATTAATTTTCTACTAACTAGTTGAATTTTCAGTTAAAAAAAATTAATTCCTCACAAAAAACAACTTTTCAACCAAAGTGATTAATTCTGAACTAAAATGATGAATCTTGTTCTACAAGAGATGAATTTTAAACAAAAAGATGAATTTTTAGTTAAAGAGATCAACTTTGAACTAAGTAGGTTCATTGTCACTCAAAATGATAAATTTTCAACTAAAAACGGAATTATTTAATTTTCAGCTCAAAACATAAATTGGGATAAAAAAACTCAACTAAACTGATTAATAATGAACTGAAGTATTTCAATTTTGAACCCAAAAAGATGAATTTTCAAACAAGAAAATTAATTGTTTACCAAAAAAGACGACTTTGTAAAAAATTGCATGAATTTTTATATAGAAAATATCAATTTTCAATAAAAAATGAATGCTAAATTTTCAGTTCAAAGAATTATTTTTTAACTGAACTTATGCATTTTCAACGAAAATGATAGATCTTCAACTGGAATAGATGAATTTTCAACCAAAAGTGATAGCAGAATTTTAAATAAAAAATCTTGATTTCAACCACAAATATTAGTTTCCACCAAAAAAGATGTGAATTTTCAAAAAAGATTTAGTTGTAATACAGGAATATAAAGCTACTTGTACAAATAAAGAATAATTTATATTCAATTTTATATTGCAATTAAAAAAAGAATTTAGAACGCTCTCGACAAATTTCCTGACTGAAAGAAATTTACCTGACATTTCCAGATATATAAAAATTCCCTGATAATATCATGTTTCCCAGGTAGGGTTTTCTAGACTTTCAAATTTTTCTAGGTCTCCTTTCTTAATTAAACAATGAAATAACCATTTATTATATACGTACAAAATGTGCAATTTAATTTTTTACTGACCAACATTTTTTAAAGTTAGCAGAACCATAAATAAACAAATTTTTAATTTTTTTCGAACATGAGTCGTTTTTTAAATCCTTGAATTCTTCGAAATCTTTGTAAATTCGTTGAAATCTCTTGAAGTACTTAAAATCTTTGTGAAATTTTGAAATTTCTGTGAAATCTTTTGGGGTCTTTTTCAATTTTTGTAAAATATTTGAAATCCTTGAAATTTTTAAAATCCTTAAAATTTGAAATATTAGTGAAATTTTTGAAATATTTGTGAAAGCTTTCTTTAATCTTTGTTTGTGAAATCTTCTAAAATTTGTTCAAACCTTTTGAATAATTTAACATCTTTGAAGTCTTTAATATTTTTTATAAAATCTTTGAAATATTTGCAAAGTATTTTTTGTTTATTTGAAATCATTAAAATATTTTTAATCTGCATAAAATCTTATAAATCTGGTTTACTATACCCTTTTTAAAATCTTTCAAAAGTTTTAAAATATTTGGAAATGTTCGAAATCTGGTGTACACGCCTTTTTCAAATCTTTGAAATCCTTGCAATCTTTATGAAATGTTCGAAATTTTGGTACAATTTTTCATAAATCTTCATTTGTGAAATCTTTTTTATTCATTTAAATCATTGAATTATTTGAAATCTTAGTGAAATCTTTTCAAATCTTGGAAAGGTTGTAAAATATTTGAAATCTGGTGTCCTCCTTTTTTGAAATCTTTCTTAAATCTTTCGTATTCATTTTAATAATTAAAATATTTGTAATCTGTGTAAAATCGTTTTAAGTTTTAGAATTCTTGTTTACAATACCCTTTTTAAAATGTTTACAATCTATGAAATCTTTTGTACGTTTTAAAATCTTTGGAAATGTTCTAAATCTTTGAAATCTTTGCAATCTTTATGAAATGTTCGAAATTTTTGTGAAATCTTTTGAAATATTTGTAGAATTTTTCTTAGATCTTTATTTGTGAAATCTTTTTTATTCGTTGAAATCATTGAATTATTTGAAAAGTTATCGAAATCTAAATTTTTTGAAAGTTTTATAAGCTTTGTAAATTGTTATGAAATGTTTGAAATCAGTTGTACATGCATTTTTTAAATCTTTGAAATTAGTTGAATTAAAACAACTCTACAAAAAGATAAATTTTCAATCCAAAAGAACGAATTTCCTATCGAAAAAGACAAATGCTATACAAAACTATTAAATTTTAAATTATACAATTGATTTTTCCAGCCAGATATTTGAATTTTTAATAAAGAAAATTAGTTTTCTAATATAAAAGATGAATTAGAAAAAAAATAAATAAATTTCAACCAAATAGTTCAATCTTTATTAAAAAAAATTACTAAACTGTTCAATTTTTAACCAAATAGTTGAATTTTCAACCAAATAGTTCAATTTTGAGCTAAATAATGTAATAAAAAAAAAGAACTTTCAATAATGTAGTTAAATTTGTAATCAAAAATGAATTTCTAACTAAAATTATCAATCATTCACAAAAAGTAAATAAATTTTTAACAAAGTAATTCAACTCTTAACCAAGGAGTTTATCGTTCAAACAAAGAAAATGGATTTTAAATAAAAAATAGTTGAATTTAACCAACTTCACTAAAGAATAATAATTACCAACTAAAAAAATGCATTTTTAACCAAGAGGATTAATTTTCTACCAAAAAGGCCGAATTTTTATCAAAATACACGGATTTCCAATTAAATTTTAGAATTAAAAATTTTCTTCTCGATATAAATATGAATTATGTCAAACGAAAAATTTAAAATACGGTATATCTCTAAAACTCAAATTTACCAGTCTTTCTTCACAGTTCTGAAGAATTAAATAATTTTTCAAGCATATTTTAAAGCTCAAATTATTTAACTTCTAGCTTAATTTTTTTTGTAATTTCTAGACAAGCTTAGAAAGTTACAATAGAAATATACATAGTTTGGAGGCTTAATAAATAATATAAATATTGTTATATCACTAAATTTTTCCTGCTCCATTTTTTTAATGCATACAAGTTAAAGATTTATTTAACGAATAAAATTAAATCCGTTTAAAAAACCAAGAATTTGTTCATTTTTAATTAGAAAACAATCGATATTAATTCTTTAGTTTTAAAATTAATGTTTATCATTGCACGCTCTTAAATATAAAATATAGATATAAACACAATTAGATAAAAAATATTAAAAATGCGGAATTTTTGCGGGTATGGTCGATACATCAATAAAATAAACATAACCTATAATTCGAAAATTTGTATTCTCTTTATATATGCCTCAAAAATGAATCTTTATCAAGCAAAGTTTTTGAAAATCAGTATAATGAAATTATCTCTATTTATCTCGAGAAATTTTCTTCTCATTTTTGTGTGATTTTTAGAATAAACACAAAACTTATCATTTGGAATTTACGCGACAGAATTAGTTGTTACTAGAAATATTCCTCACAAGACTTCCGTGTTTCATCAAAAATTCATTCAGTGAAATAATGAAGACCATTGTTAAATTAAAAAAAAACTACAAAAAATAATATTTAAAGTACTTACAAAAACTGAAAATCCTTAAAATCGCCAAGTGAAAGTTTTCGGGTTTGGCTTGCTGATTCAAGCCGAAACGGTCATCACAAATTAGGAATGCGGAACATAAACATCTGGTATCGTGTCGTCTGCTATAGATTAGAAACTAAACTGGTTTCATGCAGCGCAGCATCATTCCTTAAGAAACTTATATTTTTATCTGAAAATAATCACTAGACTGACTGAAATATTTTTCAATCCTTCCTTCCACATAATTCTCTTTTAATCCCAGAAATTTCATTGTGATACAATATTTAAATCTCTTTTCACGACATATGAATGAAATGAATTTTGGCGGTTACTCACAAATGAAGATAGCCAATCAAATGAATTAACGTGACGTAGCGTAAGGTTGTCATGGCAACTAATAAATTCCTTTCATTGATTATAGCGTCTGCTCCGTAAATGCAGGCAAATGTCATTGTGTCAAAAATAAACATAAATAATCTTGCATTAGGAGAAGAATTGTAATCAGTTTGTGTTAAAGTGTTTATAAAAATGTGATTAAAACTTTATTTTTTAGTCAAAACTGATCAAAAGTAGCGTCATTTTAAATCGTTAAATTGGATAATAGTGTCGAAAATGGCACAAAACGCCGGAGGTTTGCTATTTTTTTTAGTGTAAAATGATTTAATTTCACATATATCATTTAAAATTTGTTTAGTTTAAACTCTGTTTCATGATTTTTAGATTTTGCAGCAAATTCTATCGATTTTGATACTGAAAATCTTCTAATAAGCAGAACATCAAAAGACGAGGATTTTTCCTTCGATGAAGTTATTGGAATTATAGAGGACATCTTGATGGGTAATTAATAATTAACATTGCATTGTCAATATTAATATTATTAATGATAATAATTACATAAAAATAAAAAACAAATTTCCAGCTATGATTCAAATTTTAAATTATACAGTTTAATCACTTCAAAACAACTAATTTTGAAAGGTATAATTGTATTTTTGTGCAAAATGTTTTTATTATTTCACAGATTAATATATGTACCAAAAGTCTTTGAAAATTGGAAATATACCTAAAAAATATTCAGTTTTTTAATGATTGTTTATTTGTTTGATTCCAAGATGCATCTAAATTCTCTGAATTCCTTGAATTCGTGACATTTTCTGAATTGTAAGGATAGGGTGTCCAGCGATCTTGAAAATCTGGAACTCTCTTGATTTGTTTTAACTTTGAAAATATGGAAATTTCCTTGAATTTCTAACGAGAACCTTGAATTTGAATTTTTGTTTTGCTTTTCAAACAGTTATTTTATTGAAATGCGAAAAAGTAATTTAAATCTTTTCGTCGATTATGAAAGAAATATCTCGTTTAGAAGAAATCTTTCTACTGAAATATTTTTTATTTTTCCAGATATACGAATAATTTATCTTTTATTCGTTACAGAATAAATAAAGAGATTTCTAGGAATTTTTTGTAGACTTTACCAATTATTTTATAGATTGCAATGAACAGGCTTTAATATTTTGAATAATTGTATACGTTATTAATTTCATTTATAGGTACATTTTTTGTTATATTCAACTTAAAAATTATGAAAATTATTAATTGACAATTTCGATGTTAACTCGGTTTCATAATTAGAATGAGCCATGGCGATGTAACGATTTCAAAATGTTTCAAAATATTTTAAAGATTTCAAAAAATTTCACTAAGATTTCAAATAATTCAATGATTTCAAGGAATGAAAAAGATATAAGAAAAATTTCAGAAAATTTGACAAATATTTCACCAAAATTTCCTGAAGATTTCGAATATTTCCAAACATTTTAAGACTTTCATAAGATTTTAAAAAGGGTATAGTAAAGCAGTTTTCTAATATTTGAAAAGATTTCGCATAGATTAAAAATATTTTAATGATTTCAAATGAATGCAAAAGGTTTCAGAAAGGTTTGACAAAGATTTCATAAAAATTTCATACAGTTTTCAAAAGAACACAATACTTCCAAACATTTCAAAAATGGTACAGTGTACAAAATTTCAAGGATTTTAAAAAATTTCGAAGATTTGAAACGATTTCAAAAGGTGTTAAAACATTTTGGAAGATTTGAAAAGATTTCACTAAGATTTCAATAAGATTTCAAATAATTTAATGATTTAGACGAATAAAAAAGATTTCGCCTACAAATATTTAAGAAAACTTTCACAAATATTTCAAAAAATTTCACAAAAATGTCCCAAAGATTTCGAACATTTCCAAAGATTTTGAAACTTTCAAACGATTTCAAACGATTTTACACAGATGATAAACATTTGAATGATTTCAAATGAATACAAAATATTTAAGAAATATTTCACAAATATATCAAAGATTTCATAGAAATTTTATTAAGATTTCATTCCAAAGAATACAATAATTAGAAAGATTTTAAAAATGGTACAGTACAACAGATTTCAAAGATTTTAAAACATTTCGAAAATTTGAAACAATTTTAAATATTTAAATTATTTCAAACGAATACGATAGATTTCGAAAATATTTAAAAAATGGTAAATTAATTCAAAAGATTTCAACAAATTTGAGAAGATTTGAATGATTTCAAACGAACACAAAAGATTTCACAAATATTAAAGACAGTTTTCACAAATACTTAAAAAATGTCATAAAAATTGTAAAAGATTTTAAAAAATCACACAAAGATTTCAAGGATTTTAAAGATTTCAAATATTTTACAAAAATTTTAAAAGATTCTAAAAGATTTCACAGAAATTTAAAGTCTTAACAAAGATTTTAAGTACTTCAAGCGGCTTCAACAACTTCACAAAGATTCTAAGGATTTCAAAGACTAAAAAAATTGGCAATTTCTTTATTTGTCTATGGTTCTGCTTTCTTTAAAAATTTTTGGCCAGTTTTTTCATTACTTTATGTAAAAAAAATTATACTTGGAAAAACTTGACTTCTTGACATGAAAAACCTGGAAAAGACCTTGAATTGAGTTTAAAAGAATCGATGGGTACCCTGTTTAAAATATTTCAAGGAATTTATAAAATTTAAAGGATATTCCAAGAATTCAGGGGATTTATGTGTTGAAAATGGCAGAGCATTTAGGGAATTCACACAATTTAGACAATTCAGAATATTATAGGAAGGCAGGGAATTGAAAATATTCAGAGTAGTCGAGCGGATATAAGACAATTTAGAAAATTCAAAATATTCCAAGAATTCAGTTGATTCAGAGAATTTCAGAGTATTTAGGGAATTGAAACTACTACAAGAGTTCAGGGGATTTATATAATTTTAGAGCATTTAAGGAATTCAAGTAATTACAAAAATCTAAGAGATTTCGATAATTTCAGAGCATTTAAGGAATTGGAGGAATTTTAGCTATTCCGAGAATTCAAGGCATTTAGATAATTTCAGAACATATATACAATTCAAGGAATTCAAGTTATTCCAAGAATTCAGCTGATTCAGAGAATTTCAGAGAGCTTAGGGAATTCAAACTATTACATGAATTAATGGGATTTAGATTATTTTATAGCATTCAAGGAATTCGAGATATTACAAGAATTCAGGTGATTCAGAGAATTTCAAAGCGCATTTACGGAGTACACGGAATTTAGAGATTCAGAATATTTACGGCATTTAGGGGATGTAATGAATTCAGATTAGTCAAGAGTACTCAATTTAGAAGATTCAGGAACTAAAAGTTTCCAAGGATATTTAAGAAATTTAGAAGAACTGAATAAACTCCGAGGATTCAAAGAAACCAAGGAATTCAGAATATTAAAAAAAGTCAGAGAACTTACATAATTCAACGGATTAAGGGAAATAATACAATTTCAGAGCATTTAGGGAATTCCGGGAATTGAAGGAGTTTTAGGAAATCAAAATATTTCAGGAATGCAGATGATTCAGAGAATTGAACCAAATTTGAGGAACTGGGAATATTCAAAGAATTTAGATCATTCAGAATATTTAAGGAATTCAGGAGATTTAGAGAATTCAATGAATTTCAGGAATTCAATGATATCAGATAATTGAATGAAGTTTGGGAATTCATAGTATTGTAGGATACCAGAGAATTCAAGGAATGTGGGGAATTAAGGGAATTTCAGGGATTCCAGAGCAATCAGACAATCAAAAATGTTCCAAAAATTGACGGATCTCACGGACTTGGAGATAATTTAGAATATTTATAGAATTCAGAAGAATTAAAGAAATTTTAGACATTGAAAATATTGATTTAATTCAGAGTATTCAAGGAATTCGGAAAATTAACAGAATTTCTGTGATTTCAAAGCATTTAAGGAATTCAAAATATTCCAATAATTTAGGAGATTCAGAGCATTTGGGGAATTTCACGAATTTCGAAAAATCAGAATATTTACGGAATTCAAGAGAATTGAAGGCATTCAGGGGATTTAGAGAATTCAAGGAATTTGAGGTATTCCGAATATTTAAAGAATTCTGAATATCCAAGGATATCAGGGAATTTACAGAATGCAAGGATTCAGGCAATTCAGAGAATTTTAGACTATTTAGGGACTTCAGGAAATTGAAGAGGTTTCAGGAATTCAAAATATTGCAATTGTTCAAAGGATTCGGAGTATTTAAAGAATTTAAAATATTAGAGGAATCCTGGGAATTCCGAATATTCAAGGAATTTAGGATATTCAAGGATTTCAGAGAATTTTTTAGCGTTAATGGCATTCAGAGTTTTCCAGGAAATTAAAAGAATTTCAGGGAATTTATAGAATCTCAAAGAATCATGAATATACAAGTATTTCAGAGGAATCGAGGATTTGAGAGAATTCAAGGAATCTGTCAAATTTGCATAGCTCTAATGATAAATCTATTAATTTTGAACAAGGAAATATATATTTTTTATTTTAAGTTTCAAAAGTTGTAGTGTACCATTTTTTATCAATTAGAATTCAAAAAAATTTAATTTGGAAAGCTCTAGAGTTGAAAAGGGTCCATTTTTCAATTGTAAAATTGATTAATTTTAAGTTTTGAATTTTCAATAGTAAAATTATTTCAATTGGTGAGCATAAGAATAATTTATTTTTATATCTTCCAATTCTTTAACAGTTTACCGTATTACGTCAATATTAAATTTAATTTAAATCTTTTGTTCAAACAATTGTAGACATTTCAGGTTAAAATTAAATAGTTAATTAATCATTCGTTTTAATTATTTCAAATAATAATTCAAGATTGTTTAATTTTAAACGATTCAACTATTTAATAACAATTTTTTAATTTACAATTTTTAAAAAGAAGACAGTGATAAAACTTGTATAATATTTAAAATCATTCACACTTTTTTTTATATAATAATCTGCTTGAAATTAAAAAAATATAATTGTTACATTCTAACAATATAATTATTTTTATTAAAACTAATATTAGAATTCAAAAATATTAAATTCTTTTTTATATTATTTCAAGTATTTTAGGTAATTAAAATTTAAAAAAAAACTTATTAAGTGAAAAATATATTTAAAGAAACATAGTAAGTAAAAGGTTAAATATATTTAAATCAAAAATATTATTTTTCAATAAGGATTTGCAGGAAAATGTAAAAAAATGGTTAAAAACCTGGAATTTCTACATAAATTTCGTCCCCAAACATACAAACCCCAAATTAACAAGCCTCGAATCCAAAAATTAACTAGCCTCAAACACACAATCTCCATATCAACAAACCCACAAACCCCAAACCAACAAGCTCCAAACCCACAAACTCCAAATACACCAGCTTCATATCCATAAATCAACAAACCCACAAACCCATAAACCTCAAACCCACCAACCTCAATTCCACAAACCCAAATACCTCACATCTTATAATATTAATTAAGAAATTGGTAGAATTTGGGGTTGGTGGGTTTGGGGTTTGTACCTTTGTGGATATAGAGCTTGTGGGTTTGTTAGTTTGGGGTTTGTACGTTAGTGGATATAGAGATTGTGGTTTGTTAGTTTGGGTTTTGTGGATTTGGGGGTCGTGGGTTTGGGGTTTGTAAGTTTGTGGATATTGAGCTTGTGGGTTGGGGGTTTGTACGTTTGTGGATATAGGGCTTGTGGGTTTGTTAGTTTGGGGTTTGTGAGTTTGTGGCTTTGGGGGTCGTGGGTTTGGGGTTTGTAAGTTTGTGGATATGGAGCTTGTGGGTTTGGGGTTTGTGGATATGTAGCTACCTAGCTTGTGGGTTGGGGTTTGTGGATATGGATTTTTTTGTTTGGGGTTTGTTGATATGGAACTTGAGGGTTTGGGGCTTGTTGATTTGGGATTTGTGGGTTTGTGGCTTGTTAATTTGGGGTTTGTAGGTTTGAGAACGAAATGTATGCAGAAATTCCCGGGTTTGAACCATTTTTTTAATTTTACTGCAAATCCTGACGTTCTGGCTCAATTCTGCGAATGTATTCGTGTTCAGCGACCCCAAAAACATAAAGTATATCTATGAGAATCCCATTAGACTCCCAAAACCATTTTGTGGTCCTGTGTTATTAATTTCATTTTTTCGTATAATTTCGAAGATTGATCGCAAAGAAGTTCATACATTCTAAATTGAACATGATTTCCTTTTACGCGTATGGGTTTCTAAACTTTAAATAATAAATCGACCCAATTCACGCAAAATTATTTTTTCAGAGGATGAGTTCCAAGCATTGCAGCAGCGATATTTGGAAAAGTACTGGCAAATTTTTGAGCCTGTCGAGGAAAATAAACTAATTTACATGGATATATTCAATGAATATGTAAGATTTGTCTGAATTAAGACCCAAATCATAATCTTTGTAATCAATATAAATTATTCTTACTATTAATAAATAAAAATGGTATTTTTTTAGAACAGAGAAATAGAAACTTATTTGGAGAACAGTATGAAGAAAGTTATTCCAAATTTTTCTATGGTTACCCTCCTAAATCAACTGAAGTAAGTTTGATTAATTATTTATTAAATATTAATATTATTAATAAAATTTTTAATTTCAACAGCAACAGACGATCAGAATTGGAAGGCGAGATTTTTGAAATTCTTTTAGCGTTTACTGATTTCATCGCTTTCAAGGAAATGATTCTTGATTACAGAGCTGTGAGTTAAATTTTCAAATTTTATGTATCAGTAATTTTAAATTTCTATTTCATTTTGATTATATCTGATATAATAGGTGAAAGAAGGAAGGGTACAAGATTTCAGCAACAGTTTATTCGTAACACCAATGAAATCGTACGATTCAGGCAATAACTAATTCAGGATTACAAAAAAAAAGAAAAAAAAACAAACAAAAAAACAATGAAGATCTATCACGCATGAAATTGCAGTTTTTGTACCTATAAGTTTGGGTTTAGTCATTCCGTTATTTATACTTCGTATTAGGAATTTGATAATGATAATTTTGTGTATATAATAAAAACTATTCTGTAGAAAAACTGCACATTATTCATTATTCTCAATCATTTTTCAATAAGTTGAAGGAATTTAAAAGGATTTGAATGATTTTAGGATATTTTTTTAAAGTTACAAGAGATTTCAAAGAGGCTTAAAAATTTAAGAATTGTCACAAGCTTTAAAAATTGCAAAGTATTTCAAAAGATTGTAAAGGATCTTAAATATTTCGTTGTTCTTTGAAAGATTCTAATTAATTTTTAATACAATTCAATAATTTAAAAAGATTTGAAATATTTTATGATATTTTAAAAAATATCAAGAAATTTTCAAGAGATTTTAAAAGTTTCGAGGGCTTTTAAGAAATTAAAAATATCGTAGGAAATTTCAAATTGATATCAATCCTTACAAAAAGATTGAAAAATTTAAGAATTTTCATGAGTTAAAAAAAATTGCAGGGTATTTAGGGTATTTTTAAAACTTACAAAAAAATTTCCAAAGATTTGAATAACTATAGGCGATTTAAAAAAATGTTATAGGATTTCCGGGAATATCATAATATTTCATTTAATTTTAAAGATTTTAATGGATTTCAAATATTTAAAGGTATTTCCAAAAATTTCATAAGATTTTAAAAGATTTTAAGGTATTTTCAATAAAAATTTTTAATAGATTTCAATAATTTAAAGAAATTTTAAGGATCTTAAAGTATTTAAAAATATTCCAAGGCATTTTTAAAAGCTTGAAAAAGTTACAAGGGATTTCAAAGGACTTTAAATATTTGAGGAAATTTTAAAAGATGCCATGGATTTTTTAATTAATCTCAATAAATTGAAATCCAATTAAAATTGGAAATATTTGACGTATTTGAAAAGATTCCAAGGAATTTTAAATATTTTAGAGAGTTTTAAAATGTCCATTGGAATTGTAAATTGATTTCAGTCATTTGAAGTGGTTTCAAAGTATCGGAAATATTACAGGTATTTTTAATTAATTTGGGTAATTTAATAGGATTTCAAGGATTTAAAATATTTTAGAGAATTTAAGAATATTCCATGGGATTTTAAACGAATTTCACTCATTTTAAGTGTGATTTCAAAGTATTGCAAACATTTGAGGTATTTTAAAAGATTCCAAGAAATTTGAACAATTTTAGGGAATTAGAATAAATGTCATGGAATTTTAAATGGATTTTGATAATTTGAAGTGCGATTTAAAAGTTTTGAGAATATTTGAGGAATTGTAAAACATTCCTTGGAGTTTTACATTGATTTCAATAATTTAATATGATTTCAAAGGATTTGAAATATTTTAGGGTATGTTAAAAGATTCCAAGGTATTTTTAAGAGATTTCTAAGAGCTTTAAAAATTTGCAAGCGATTATAAAAAATTATCAATATTTTACGAAATTTCAAAACACTTTATTCAATTTTTAATTGATTTCGAGCATTTGAAATGGTTTTGAACTAATGGAAATATTTTAGATATTTCAAAAGATTCTATGGCATTTTGCATTGATTTTAGTAATTTAATCATGGAATTTCAAAGAATTTGAAATATTTGAGGGAATTAAAAAATATTTATCGAATTTTAAGTGGATTTTAATAATTGGAAGTGTGCTTTCTAATTATTGGAAATATTTTAGTTATTTAAAAAGATTCCAAGTAATTTTAAATATTTTAGGAAATTTTAAATTAATTTTAATAATTTAATGGGATTTCAAAGAACTTGAAATGTTTAATGGAATTGTAAAATATTTCATGGAATTGTAAACGAATTTTCCTTCTTTTAAGCGTGATTTAAAAGTATTGCAAATATTTGAAGTATTTAAAAATATTTCAAGGAATTTTTAATTGATTTCAGTAGTATAACATGATTTCAAAGGATTTGAAATATTTTAGGATACGTTAAATGATTCCAATTATTGTAGGTATTTAAAAATATTCTATGGAACTTTGCGTTGATTTTAGTAATTTAATGGAATTTCAAAGGATTTGAAATATTTTAGTGATTTTAAAAGATTCCAAGGAATTCGAAATATTTTAGGGAATTTAAATTTAATTTTAATGATTTATTGGGAATTCAAAAAATTTGAAATATTTTATGGAATTTTAGAACATTCCATGGAATTTTTAATCAATTTCCCTTCTTTGATGTGTAATTTCAAAGTATTGCAAATATTTGAAGTATTTTAAAAGATTTCAAGGAATTTGAAATATTTTAGAGAATTTTAAATTGATTTCAGTAATTTAATGAGATTTCAAAGGATTTGAAAGATTTTATGGAATTGTGAATATTAAATGGAATTTAAAATTAATTTCCATTCTTTGAATGGTGATTTTAAAGTATTGCAAATATTCAAAAAATTTTAGGGCATTTTAAAACATTCATTGGAATTTTTAATTTATTTCAGTAATTTAATATGATTTCAAAGGATTTGAAATATTTTAGTTATTTTAGAAATTAAAAGGAATTTGAAATATTTTAGGCAATTTAAAATTCATTCTAATAATTTAATGGGATTTCAAAGAATTTGAAATATTTTATGGAATTTTAAAATATTCCATTGAATTTTAAATGAATTTCCCTTATTTGAATATAGGATTTCAAAGTATTGAAAATGTTTAAAGTATTTAGAAAGATTCCAAGGAACTTGTAATATTTTAGGGAATTCGAAAACATTCCTTAGAATTTGAAATTGATTTCAGCGATTTAATATGATTTCAAAGAATTTGCAATATTTTAGGATACGTTAAAAGATTAAAAACTATTTTCAAGAGTTTTTTAAAAAGTTTCAAACGATTTTTAAAGATTATCAATATTTTACGGAATTTCATAACATTCAATTCTATTGTTAACTGATTTCAAGCATTTGAAGTGGTTTCGAAGTACTGGAAATATTTGAGGTATTTAAAAATATTCTATGGAATTTTGCATTGATTTTAGTAATTCATGGAATTTGAAATATTTTAGTTATTTTAAAAGATTCCAAGGAATTTGAAATATTTCAGGGAATTTTACATTAATTTGAATAATTTAATGGAATTTCAAAGAATTTGAAATATTTTATGAAATTTTAGAATGTTCCATGGAATTTAAATGAATTTTCCTCGTTTGAAGTATGATTTCAAAGTATTACAAATATTTTAGGCATTTCAAATTATTTAGAGGAATTTGAAATAGTTTAGGGAATATTAAAACATTCCTTGGAATTTTAAATTGATTTCAATAATTTGAAGTGTGATTTGAAAGTATTGAAAAATTTTGCAGTATTTACAAAGATTCCAATGAACTTAAAATATTTTAGGAAATTTTAAACATTCCTTAGAATTTTAAATTGATTTCAAGCATTCGAAGTGGTTTCGAAGTACTGGAAATATGATAGGTATTTTAAAAGATTATATGGAATTTTGCATTGATTAGAAATATTTAAGAGAATTTGAATATATTCCATGGAATTTTAAATGTATTTTAATCATTTGAAGTGTGCTTTCCAAGTATTGGAGATTTTTAATTGATTTCAATAATTTAATGAGATTTCAAAGGATTTCAAACATTTTAGGGTATTTAAAAGAAATCCTGATATTTTAGGAATTTTTAACAGATTCCATGGAACTTTTATTGATTTTAATCATTTTAAAGGATTTCGAAAAATTTGAATAATTTCAGAGCCATTTAATAGATTCTAAAGGCATTTTCAAGAGATTAAAAAATGTCATGTGATATTCAAGGATCTTAAGGGATAAACAATTTTGCACGCGTTGATTAATAATTTTCTTGAATTTTGAAAGATATGGAACGATTTTATGGAACCTGTATGGTTTTACGATATTTCAAAAGATTCCAATGGGTTTTATCAGATTTACGAAAATTTTAAATACATTTTCCTACTTCACGGGACTTAATGGACTTCAATGAATTTATTTACAAGAAGTGAAGAATTTCGTAGGGTTTTTAAATTCTTTTAAATTCTTCGTAATTCACTTGAATTCTTCTAAATTTCATTAATTCAATCGATTTAAAAAAAAAAATTTTAAAGCACTTGTTTAATTCATCCAGAAGTCTCTCTCGACTTTTCTAAACTCATTTGTCAAAATTTGTAATTGTTTTAAATTCATTTGAATGTTTATTAATTCCATCGAATCCTTCTCATTTTCCTTAAATTCTTTAAAATTTACTCTAATTTTACTGAAATCAGTCGAATTTTTTGGATTAAAAATGTTTGTTCTAATTCTCTTAGTGTTAAAAATAATTAATTTTTGGCCAATTTTCAGCTCTGAGAATCATAAATTAAACAACTGTTTATTCCATTTATAACAGATTTTATATCATAAATTTCGAAAATTAGAAAAATCAGGTAAGTTAAATATTTTAAAAACATTACATTTCTTTATCTTATGATTTATTAAGAAACTTGTTTTAACATATAAAAATACTGTTAATACCTAATTACACTAAAGAATTTGTTTTACAGAAAAAAAAAATCTCAATGCATAAGTATCTCCATCTGAACAAGTTTACTATTAGTTTCGTTTGGCATACGATAAGGCAAAGTTCCGGCAAAGCTCGTTAAAGCACGAGCTTGGTCCCTCAAGTCTCTCAGTTGCTGTTCTCTAGCGACCTCATCGCCGGGTTCCGCCGAACGTAATTTCTGATACTGTCTATAAAGAATCGTCATTGTAGCCAAAAGAACATCAGCTAAGGTGCCTGAAACTTCCGGGGAGACACGACGCAAAGCAGTAACTCGTTCATCAACTTCCTTCATACTCAAAGGCAACAATCTCGACTCAGCGATAGTCTAGAGTCAAAAATTATTTATTAATTTATGCGAGGCAATAAATTAATTAAGAGAGTGGCGATTCGGCGGACGATTTCAAATTCCCGGTCAAGTTTTTCAATTATCCGCAAAACGCAAAAATTTATATGCATTTATTTTAATTCATGACGTTCATTCTAAACATCCTTTAACACAACAGAGCAAAGAATTGCAAAATAAATGAGTTTGAAAATAATATTTAAATTTTTCAACATAAAAATTTAAATTTTTTACAAAAAACTATGGAATAATTCAAATTTCAGTTGAAAAAATTAATTAAAAAAAAGAGTATGAAAAAATTGTTCTATTTTCAACTAAAGTTATAAATTTTCCAATAAAATGATGCATTTTTAACTGGATAAATTTTTAACTGAAATAAAGAACTTTTAACTAGAATAATTAAGTTGTTGACTAAAGAGATGAGTTTCCAACCAACAAGATTAATTTCTACCAAAAAAGACGAAATTTCAACTAAAAAAAGATAATTTTTTAACAAAAAATTGATGAATTAAATTATTAGTTAAAAAATGAATGCTCAACCAAAGAGATGAATTTCTAATTAAAATGACTGAATATTCAACTGGAATAATAATTACATTTTGAGTTTTAAAAAAATCGAAAGAAAAACAGTTTTTAATCAAACGGCTCATTTTTCAAACAAGAAAAAGAATTTTGAATGAAAACGATAAATCTTCAACAACAACAAAATCACTTCTTAACATAAAAGTTTAACTTCAAACCAAATAATTTTATTTAACCTAATAATTAAATTTTCAACTAAAACTACAAATATTTAACTGATATACTTGAATTTTTAACAGAAAATAATATTTTTTAAACAAGAAGATGAACATTAAAGAAAAAGATAATTTTCTAGAAACAAAATATTTTGTAACAAAATAGTTAAATATGCAATAAAAAGTCAACTTTTCTTTAAAATTGTTGACTTTTGATCTAGAAAATAACCATTTGTAACCAAATATAATTCAATAATTACGGTTTTGACTAAAAAGATTAATTTTCAGCCAAGAAGATTGATTTCTACTAAAAAAGATGAAATTTCAAATAAAAAAGATAAATTTTCAACCAAAAATTGATAAATTAAATTTTTAGTCAAAAAAAGTTTTCAATCAAACAGCTCATTTTTCAACCAAGGAAATACATTTTTAATGAAAATGATGAATCTTCAAAAAAAAAAATTAATAATAATACTTATATTTTCAATCTCAAAAAAGAATTTTCAACTAAAATGATAAACATTCATCTGGAATATTTGAATTTCTAACCGAAAAGAAGAATTTTAAACAAGAAAATCAACTTTCAAAGAAAGAGATAATTTTCTACAAAAAAAAAACAACTATTTTTTAAGAAAATGCGTCCATTTTTAACGAAATAGTTTAATTTTCAATTAAAAAAGACTAAGTTCCATCACAATTGTTGAATTTTGAACTAAAAATATCAATTTTTAACAAAAAATTGAATAGTTGAATTTTCCATATAAGAAATTAATTTTCAACCAAACCGATGCATTTTTCACAAAGTACATTATGTTTTAAACGAATATTTCAATTCTTTAATGCAAAATATCAATTTTCAACCAAACAGTTGAAGTATCACTACAAAAAGATACATTCATTTTCAAGAAAGTAGTTACATTTTCAACCAGAGATGAATTTTAAATTAAAATAAGGAATCGTGTACGCAAAAAATTAATTTATGACAAAAGAGTTTAATTTTTAAGTTAGGAAAGATGAATTCGAACTGTACAATGTAAAAAAATTTGCATTATAATTCAGAAATATACTTTCTTTAAAATACTACGTCTAATCTAAAAACTGCTTGAAGTACTTTGTTTATATAAAACTGGAGCAAGTAAGAATTTTTAAATTGTAACGAATTCTGACTTGGAAGAGTGATTTTTTTTTAAACTTTTCTTCTAAATTCGAATTAAAATTCTTTAAAAAAATTCCCGTTCCATGTGAAATTATACGTAATTCTTTACCGAAACTTCCTGCCCTAAAATAAAAACTATAATTACAGGCCTCACACAGTCCCTATGTGGTAAAATATATGTTACGTTCATAGGGCACTTTTCTCGCGATCAAAGGGTAACAAATTTAGGGTAAATTTAGAATATTTCAGAGCAATTAAAATTACATTCAAAAGAATTTAAATGAATTGAAAAAAAACTTCCATTGAGTACCATACAATTTGAGGGAAATATGAAGAATGGTATAAAATTCATTTAAAAAGTAAGCTGAATTTAAAAAGAAATCAAATGAATTAAAAACAATTGAAAAATATGAAAAAATTTATTGAATTGTGTAGAATTGAGTGAATATAGAAGAATTCAAACGAATTTAAAGAGACTAAAACCCTTGGAAATCTCTTGAAATTGTTAAAAAAAAATTTAATTCCTTAAAATATTTAGAATCCTTTGATATCATTTGAAATCTCTTCAAACTTTTTAAAGACCTTGAAAACGCCTGAGAATCTTTTAAAATAACCTCAAGTATTTCAAATGTTTTTAAATTCCACTAAATTACTAAAATCCATAAAAAATTTATTTGTAATCTTTTGAAATAAACTAAATTATTTAAAATCCTTCAAATTCCTTCGAAATCATCGGTAGTCTTCTAAAATAACGTGAAATCTTTTTAAATATTTTAAAACCTCATACATCCTGTAAAATCGTCACATATCACCAGAAACTCTAGAAAATGCTTTATCGTGAAATATTTCAAAACCTTTCAAATCACTTTAAATTAATGAAATTAATAAAAAAAATTAATTGGAATCATTCCAAATTCCTTAAAATTATGGAAATCTATAAAACAATGTCTCGATATCTTTATAAATATTCTGAATTATTTCAAAGAATTCAAGATAATTCAAAAATATGTATGGAACTGAAATGAATAGTGATTAAACCATGAATTAATTTATTAAATGAAAAGTGACTAATATGATGTTCTTTTTATTAGAAAAAGTGAGTAATAGTGACTGTGTGCCAGCCCTAATTTTTTTAACAGTTACTTCTCACAGAAATGCTCTAACTTTTGTTATTTTTGACAAAGTGCCTGGCTCAAATAGGGTACCCATAGGGACCAAATCTTGAAAATAGGGCACTTTAAGGATCTTAAATGAATATAGGGTACAATAGGGGATATAGGGACCGACGTATAGAATCAAATTAATTAAATTCTGATTTAAAATATTGACAAAGATGCAGAAAATCTTTGAAAATTAATTCTTTCTTCACTAATTTTAACAATAATTAATACATTTTGTCCAAATATCATACACTTAATTTTGAAGTGTTTTCAAAACCCAGGATATTTTACATACATTTTTTTAATGGTCCACGTCTAAAACATTTCTTTAGAAAATTCTAAACTCATTAACTTGCAATATTTTCAAATTTGACAATTATATAGTTCACATGCATTTTGAACTTGAGTTGCCTGAATTAAACAAAATTTAATTTAAAGATTTTTTCTACCTGAAATAATTTCCTGGTTCTAGTTTTAATTTCTGTAAATTTAACTTCTTGCAAAGTGGAAAAATTACAATTTTCTATTCCGTTCAATTTTAACTTTATTCTTTTCCAAACTGGAATGATTTCGATTTGAATTCTTTTTAATTATTGAGAAGAATTTCTAATTTAAACAATTTTCAAATCAAATAACTTTGAAATTTTTTATATTGATAAAAGATGAATACTTCTATGTAGCATTGTTTATTCTTGAAGCCATTCACATTCAAATATAGTACAATTTGAACGTATTCATTATAAAATTGTTCAATTCCAAACTTTTTAAATTGTGATCACTTCCAATTTGATATTTTGAAACACTTTTAGTTTGATACAATATTATTAATTTTTGAAAGATGATGCAATTAAATTTTATTTCAATCAAGACTTTCATTTTGAAATTATAGAAATTAAATATATATAATTTCATATTAGTTAATAATTTTATATATATAATTTTAAATTCGAACAATTCCAACTTTATTTTTAATTGTTCACTTTTTAATAATCGAATTCTAAATTATTCTATTTCTCATGTTTTTGACAAAAAATGTCTAAACAAAAAACATTGTATAAAAATTAAAATTAAACAATTTTGAAAAATTGGTCTTTAAACAGTCGAACAAATATGAAAACTTCGTACAATCTGAAGTTTAGGGAATGAAGAATATATGAATTAAAAATATTTTAAATTAATTTTTCTATATATCAGCCCTGGAGACTATTTTCCTGTATATATTTCTTAACTTGCGATGTTACCTGCGGGCCTCACAGTCCCTGTGGGATAAGATTTAGGGACCAAAGGGTACTTTTTTCGCGCTCAAAGGGTAATAAATTCATGATAAATTCAGAAGATTTCAGAAAAATTCAAGTTACATTCAAAATAATTCAAATGAATTGGAAAAAATGTTAAAAAATCAACAAAAAGATCCACTGATTTCCGCAAAACTGGAACTAATTTACAGGAATTTAAGATCAAAGAGAAGAACTCAATGAAATTCATACCGATTCAAGGTGAATTAAAAAAAATCAAATGAATTGAAAACAATTTAAAAAAACCTAATTGAATTCAGTAACTTTAAAATAGGCTTAGAAAAATTCAAGGGAATTCAAAGAATTTGATGAAATGCCTAAGAATTCAAAGTGAGTGAAGAATTGAGTGAATTTGAAAGGATTCAAGTAAATTAAAAAAATTCAAGAGAATTCCAAAGAATTTAAAAGAATTCAGGGTAAATTTAAAAAATTTAAAATCATCAAATTTTTGAAACTCTACTAATTTCTAACACAAGAATTGACTAATGATTACAAAAAAATACAAGATAAATTCCAAAGAATTCAAATGAATTGGAACAATTTTGAAAATAAAAAAATATGATTGATTACAATAAATTTTGAGTGAATTTAAATAAATTTAAAAGAAATAATAAATATTAGATGAAATTCATAAAAAATCAACCTGAATTTAAAAAGCTATCAAGTGGTTTGAAAACAATTCAAAATCATAGAAAAATTAATTGAACTGGATAGAATTGTTTGAAAATTTAGAAGAATTTAAAAGGATTTAGCATAAATTAATAAGAATTCAGGGAGAATTAACAATGGATTGTAGAAAATATTTGAAAATCTCTTCAAATCTTCGAAATCCTCAATATCCTCATCCTCAAGTATTTGAAATCCATTTAAATCCCATTCAATTACTGACATCAATACAAAATTTCATTGTAATCTTTTAAAACAATCCAAATTTGAAAAAAAATACTTTAAAATATTTCAAAGTCTTTAATCATTTTAGCCATTGATCCTCAGGATCAATTAAATAAAATAAATTCTAATTTAAAAAAATCCATTGAATTAAGTAGAAAATAGTAAATTTATAGAAATGCAAGTGAAGTAAAAAACTTCCAGTGAATTAATAAAATTCAAGAGAATTCAGGGTGAATTGCAAATCTCTTCAAACCTATAAAACCCTACAAAATACATCACTTCTCATGAAATTCTAGAACATTTTTTATCCTATAATATTTCAAAAGCTTTAATATCACTTTAAATAAATGAAATTAATCAAAGAAGATCCTTGGAATCGTTTAGAATCCACTAAAATACTTTAAATTAAAAACTCCTGAAAATGCCTTAAAAGTTTTAAAAATACCCTAAAATTTTAAAAATTTCTTAAAATTATTGAAATCCATTAAAAAATAAACATGTGCTCTTTATCTGATTTTTGTTATTTTTCCCAAAGTGTCTGACTCAAATAGGGTACCCATAGGGACCAAATCTTGAAAATAGGGCACTTTAGGGACTTTAACTGAATATAGGGTACAATAGGGGATATAGGGACCGGTCTGTGAGGCCTGTAATTATTTTTTTTCAAATTCTCTCTATATATATTATATAAATGTTAAGAAAATAAATAAAAAACAAGCGATCATCTCTCAGATTTTTACGGGAAAATTGTTAAATTTTCACCGATTTTTAAAATTAAATTCCCAGTCATTTCCCGGGGTTTCCCCGGTCAGTAAAATTCTCGTTTAATATCCGATTTCCTGGTCAAATCGCCACCCTGATTAAATTTAATTAAATATTCGTACTTAATATTAATTGATGTTTCTATGAAAAACTTACCATCAAAGCACTTTGATGCTGCTCGTTGTGAAACTGGTCAAAAAAGACTATCAGATCTCGCAATGTGTAAAAAGCTGCTACTAATTCAGAAGGGGCTTGAATTGGTAATCCTTGATACCTAAACATTTTTTAAATTTATTATATACAATTAATAAAAAACAGGCTTTAGATGGAAAATTAACTTTATTTATGAGGCAAAATTTCCAGTTTTCTAACCTGATATTTTAAAAGATTTAAAAATGAATTTCAATGTTTATTTAAAATTTTACTAATTAGTCTATCAATTATTATATAATTATATTATTATATAATTTTCCCTATTCGCCACGTTTTCTAGTTTTCCACTCAAATGCGAACTGAATTAGTAGAAACCAATTAGAAAGCTGAACTATTTTCGGTTGAAAGTCCATTATAATTTCCATTAAAAATTATATATTTTTAAAGGCGCAATTTTAAAACAGATTAATTTTCAAGGGCCCTGAATCTAAAGCTTTTTTCCTTCAAAAGTTAAAATTCGAAAATATTTCTTTCCATTTAGAACTTCAGTCGAATCAAATCTTTAAAAAAAAATTTTCTGGCAATCGCAGGGGTTTTCCAAGTATTTCTAGATTTTTCAAGGTATAATTTTTCTAGAAAAATCGTACTTGTAGCTTAAAACTCTTTTGTTGAAAATTTGCCTTTTTGGTTAAAAAATTAATCTTCTTTGGTTGAGGATTCAACTATTTTGTACAAAAATCATCTATTTGGTTAAAAATTAACTTTTTATTGGAGACTCATATATTCGGATTAAAAATTCTAATGCTCTGTTGAAAATTCATCCTTTTGAGTAAAAAATATATCTCTTTCGGTAGAAATTTCATTTTTCTTTTTGTACAAAATTCGACTTTTCGGCTTAAAAATTCAAATCTTTTGTTGAAAAGTAATTTTTTTTAGTCTAAAAATGTATTTCTTTTAGCAGAAACTTGATCCTTTTTGGTAAAAATGCAACTGCTTGGCTGTAAATTAATTATTTTATTGTAAATGAATTTTTTTCTAGAATATATTTACCTTTTTGGCTTACAAATATCCAAGAGTTTGTCAGAACATCCAACTTTTTAGTTGAAAATCATTTTTTTTTTGTGCCAATTTAATTTTTGTGTAAAAAGGCTTAACTTTTTGGCTTGAAAATTTCAGAACTTTTTATTTCAAACTTGATCGTAAGACCGAAGAAAAAATTGAACTAATGTTCATATTTAAGTTGACTATTTGGATCGATGGGAGAAAGAAATTTTGCTTCTTAATGAGAAGTTTGTTTTAATTTTGATTAAAAAATAATTAACCAATAAAGAAAGAATACACAAATAATTGGAGAAAAAAATGCCGAAAATATATATTATTATCAAATTATACAATTTTCCAAATTTCAAATAACGACAAAATTTTTAATTCTCGAAATTTTGAAACTGCTGAGCATAGTTAATTGATTATTAATTTATGAGCTATTGATAGAATTAAAAATAAGGCAAAAAATTTAAATATTCATTAATTAGTAAGTTATTAATTATTTTCGGCAGTTTTAAATTTCAGCAGTAGAAATATTTATGGGAATTTAACAATTTATTTATTTTATGATGCCGCAATTTTTTTTCTTGCTAATTTATGATTTTCTTATGCGTTTTTTCGTTATTTTGTGTTAGTCCCGGATATTCAAACACTTTTAAATATACTGATGAAGAACTATTTTTTTTTATATTGCGGTTTTACGATATAATGCTACTATATGATAAATATAATTATTATATCTATAGATGGCAAACAACAAATATGATAAGTCCAAAATATTGTTTTATTTTACAATGAAATAACGAACTCTTAAATGTGACATTTTTGTAATTTTGTAATTTTTGATAAATCCCAGTGGAAATTGAATTCTGAGAATTGAGAACAAGAAAATAAGTATTATCACTTTGAGTTTAAATTTGTGTAAACATAATTTCCATTATATAGAATTTTTCAAAATATTATGAAGAATTCGAGTCATTTTAAAAGATGTTTAGAAGTTGGGAAGGAAGCAATAAATATTTGATCAATTTTCGAAAATGTTTCTGAGATTTCAAATATTTCTAATCTATTTAAAACGTTTTAAATTCTTGCAATATTTTTAGCTGAAACGAATTTTTCTAAAAATTTTCAAATATCCCTCAAACATCACAAATTCTCTTGAAAACTTTCGAAATTATTTCTTGTTTCTTGAATTTACCCGATTTTTGTTCATTTTTATTTTGGAATCTTACCAAATTGAAACATTTTGCTTTAAAATATTCTAATATATTTGTAGAAATTTTAAGAAATCGTTTGTTATGTTTAAAAAAACTTTTTCAATTTTCTCTTAAAAGTTCATTTTTTAAAATAAAAAATTATTTGAAATTTTCACACGAATATAAGAAAAATTCTTTTTAAAAAAAATCTTTTCAGACCTTCTAAACCTTCTAATTTCTAAAAATTATTCAAATTTTTCCTGCATTTTTTATTTATTCTGCTAAATTAAGAAAAATTTCCTTAAACTCTTTCAGATTCTTCTTTGACTATTTTTTAAATCTTCTAAAATCTTTTTAAATATTCTCTTCAAATAAATTTTTCGAAATAAAAAATTATTTAAATTTTTCCTAGGTACTTGAAAAAATCTTTATAAGTTTTAATTATTTTTGAATCGTTTAAAAAGTATTGAATATCTCTTAAACTTACTCAAAATTTTTTTCAGAAATTATGTAATATGGCAAAATTGCATCATTTTACCTTAAAATCTTTCAGACTTTTTAAAAATCTTAGGAAATAATTCAAAATGCTTTGTGATTTTTTTCTCTCGATTTTTTCTTGAAATTCCTTACAAAACAACCATTGAAAAATTTCCCATGAATTTTAAGAACTTTTTTTCACATCCTCACCAAATTCAGTTTACCTACAAAATTTGTAAATCTTGAAAAATAAAAAATAAATGGTCTCAAAGTCTTCCATATTCTTTTAACCCACATTTTAAAATCTTTAAAACTTATCATTATTCTTTTAAAATAAAACCGAAACTATTTCTCCTTAGATCTTTCATAATTATTAAAAAGCTTCTAAAAGTTTTATTGGGGGTCTTCGTGTGTTCCTGAATTCACTTTTATAACCCAATTTTAACACCTGAGCGATAAACATCGGCCTAATTAATGGAAAAGATTCGATTTGTAACGGCATGGCCATTTTCAACTCTCGGTTTCAGGAGGCTGGTTTTGTGTTAAAAATTAAAATCTTTAGTAGAGAATTCGTCTTTTTGGCTTAAAATTCTAACAGTTTGGTAGAAAATTTCACTATTTAGTGAAAAATTTGACTATTTGGTTTGAAATTAATTTGTTTTAGTTGAGGGCTCGACTGTTTCATTGAAAGTTAATCAAACATTTTCGTATAAAATTCCATTCTTTGTTGAAAATTCGTCTTTTTCGGTACAAAATTGATCTTGTGTTTCAAATAGTTAACTTATGTTTTAATGTAGAAAGTTTTTTAAAACAATTGTAGGATATTCATAATAGATTATTTATCGCCATCAAATAAATAATACTACAAGCATAATTAAGTCCATGAATTTACATAAAAATTAAAACAAAAATTTATTCTAACCATTAACTTAAAATTCAATGCACATTTAATTTATTAATACTATTAATAAAATATATCATCCCAAAATTAGTGAAAATAGTAAAAAGAAGTTTTATTTAAATCAATAGCAAGTCAGTACTTTAAAAGGCATATAAAAATTCCCTGATTAATTATGGCTTTAAAATATTTTAAACTCAATATTTACAAAGTTGTTTAATAATAGTTCTTTTTAATTTCTTATATTTGTAATATTAAGAAATAAAAATCCAGAAACAGGAACGCAGTATCCTTTACTGCTAGTGACTAACAAAAATAAATAAAAATGCTACTATGTCAAAAAGATTTAAAAATTTTTTAAAAAAAGCATTACCTAACACTAAGTTCAGTGGCCGTCTCGTGCAGTCGCGCTCTCAATGATCCAGGTTCTCCCTTTTGACTCACGACTTGTGCCAACAGCATGCACATTAAATTCAAAACTTTCTCGTGATTTCCAGCCAGATCGTACATCGATACTGCGTCTTCCAAAAGCCCTTTCCTGTACAAGGTCTCAGCAGCAATATTTATAATATCGTCTGTATTGACCTGGAATTGATCTAAAACCCCTGGCAGTCGCCGATCTTTGTCGATCCTTCCAATTAATAAGGATCGATTTGTGGCGGTTGCGTCTACCACCATTTCCGCAGTTGATGCCGCAAACATGTTCCTTTCGTAGGGATCTTTCATGCTCCTGAAATAATAATAACATCAATTCTAATTAAAAAAAAAAAACGGACTATGAAAGAGTGACGACAAAGTTCGCCTATTTTCTGAACCTTCCTAGCGATCTGGTGAGAAAATATAAAAATGTTACAGGTTTCAAATTACTCGTCATTAAAAATCAAAATCAGCATCGCTTTTCGTTTCTTCAAAAATTGAAGTTTAAAATAAATTGCATCATTGACCTTAAAAATGGTCATTTTCCTACTTAAATTTTGGCTTTAAAACAAAAATTTTGTCAATTTAAAAAATTTTTTTAATTAAAAAAAAAATAATTTTATTAACAAATTCCAAAAATGCATTAGAAATTTGTTTTCGAATTTATATGCAAAACGCCCGGAAATTTGTTCGAATCCGCAAAAAAATAAACCCATTTTTTTTTTTTTTTTGAAAAAAAAATAATATTTGGAGGTGGCGCAAGCCCCATAAAGTTTAAAACGTATTTCTCCTAAGAGAAAAAGACGTTTTTGTAAATTTTATTCAGAATTCTCAATATTAGGTGAATCGAGTTCAAAATTAATCATTTCTCTTCACAATTAGTCACAGAATGCGAATAAAATATTACTTTTCAAATATCATCCCCATAAGTCTGTTTTATAGGGTCCCAAAAAACCCCCATAAATGAAAAAATGGGTTTTTCGAGTTTTTGGCGCTAATTATGATTTTTTTGCGGTTTTTTTAACGCAGATTGTTTCAAATACATGGAATACTACTTTATACTGATAATAAGACGTTTATTTAAATTGTTTAAACAATTTATTATTGTTTATCACTTTTCAATTGAGTGAAGTGATAATTAATTCAACTTAACAAAATAATTGTTTAAACAATTTATTATTATTGCTAATAATATTCTATTTGCTTAATGATTGAAAGTTGCGTTTTTTTTCTGAAAATTTTAACTTTTTACCCACTTTTCACTTGAAGTCAGTTAATATTTAATTTAATTTAACAAAAATTATTGTTTAAACAAATTATTATTGTTTATGGCTATCTTCTCTTAGATTAGTGCTGAAAAGTTGCGGTTTTTTCTAAACTCTTAATCTTTTTGTCCACTTTTCACTTAGTGAGGTAATAATTAATGCGAGTTAACAAACATGCTTATTTAAACAATTTATTATTTTTTATAAACATTTTCTTTTATGTAAGTGCTAGAAAGGTGTGGTTTTTTCTGAAATGTTTCACTTTGCTTTACCTTTTCAGCTGTGAACAAATAATAAATAAACATTAAAGAGAATCATATTATAAACAATCTCTTTCTTTTTCACTTTTAATTATTCCATTCTTTGTTTTTGTCTCTTCTGTACAATAGCTTTTTTGTTTTAATTAATTTTTTTTGAACATTGGGAAAAGAACAAAAATAATTTACTTAAAACAATACAATACTATTTAAAATGATTCTCTCTAATGTTTATTTATTATTTGTTCACAACTACAAAGGTAAAGCAACGTTAAACATTTTTAAAAAACTGCAACTTTTTAGCACTAATCTAAGAAAAGATAGCTATAAACAACAATAATTTATTCAAACAATTATTTTTGTCAAATTAAATTAAATATTAACTCACTTCAAGTGAAAAGTGGGCAAAAAGTGAAAAATTTCAGAACAAACTGCAAGTTTCTATCATTAAGAAAAGAAAGTATTATTAGCAATGATAATAAATTGTTTAAACAATTTTTTTGTTAATATAAATTAATTATTAATTAACTCTAATTGAAAATTGATAAAAAGTTAAAAATTTCAGGAAAAAACCGCAACTTTCTAGCATTATTCTAAGAGAATATTGTTATGAATAATAACAAATTGTTTAATCAATTATTTTTGTTAACTGTAATTGATTATTATCTCGCTCTAACTGAAACGTTGAAAATAAGTTGAAAAATTCAAAAAAAACCTTGACTTTCTAACTCTTTTCTAAGAGAAAGTTGCTAAAAAAAATGGGTTTATTTTTTTGTGGATTCGAACAAATTTCCGGGCTTTTTGCTTAAAAATTCTCAAAAAAAAAATTTTTTTACAACCCTGCTGAGTATACAATCATTTTTCACATCAACCTCTTATCAATGAAGCAAATACGTGATATTACTTTTATAAGGTTTATTTTATAGAAAAAATACAATGAAAAATGATTTTATAATTAGTGGTATTTCCTATTTTTTTATTTTTTGGGTGTCTTCTCAACCCCTAAAGCCAAAAAAATAGGCGAAAAAAACAGCCTATTTTGGCGTCACTCTTTGTTTTTCGCTCTTAAAATTTAAATATCTCATCTTATTGTACGTTTCCATCTTAATGTACGTAATTTTTAGTTTCCAGAAATGTTTTTCTAGTTATTTCTAGTAGAATTAGACAGGATGTCTAAGAACTTCATTTTCAAAGTTCCCTAATTTTTCCTTTATGAATTTTTCATTTTACTTGATCAATAACATTCAAATACCAGCATTTTAGTCGTGTAAGACTTTCAACATCGAATTTTTGATAAAAGGAATAAAAATGTATTTCACATACATAATAAAAATTTTCAAATTTATTAATTTATTTGAAACAAAAAAGTCTTTTATACTATAAAAGATGGCTTTTTAACAAAATATTTGAATTTTCAACAATATCATTAAATTTTTAACATAATAGTTGAAATTTGTAACTTAAACACATAAATTATTTTTAAAAAAAGTTTCATAGTTTATATTTCAATAAAAAAAGATGAAATTTATACCAATAAAATAATTTTTTAATCAAAACGAATTTTCCGCACAAAAATTTAATTAACAAACCAAAATGTGACTTTTCAGAAACAATTTCATTTTTCACGTAACTGATGAATTATTACCCAACAAAAATGAAATTTCAAACCAAGAAAATTATTATTTTTTGTTACCAGAAAAGGAGAATTTTCAACAAATTTCAATAAATTTTCAAGAAACAAGGCTTTTTCACTAATAAGTAGTTAAATTTTCAGCCAATAAATTCAATTTAAAAAATTGATTATGTATAGTTTTAATTTTACCCAAGTAGTTAAATTTTTAATTGAAAAAGATTAATTTTCAACAAAATAGTTGAACTTTTAACCAAGGAGATGAATTTTCAACTATAAATATAAATATTAAAAAAAAAAGATTTGTTAACAAACTGATTCAATCAAATCTTTCAAAGAAAATAGTCTAATACACAAGCAAAGTAAAATCATTTTTAACCAAGAAGTGGCATTTTCATTAAAAAACTGAAAATGCTACTAAAACAGATGAATTTTTATATCAAAAAGATCAATTTTCAAAAAAAATTCTTGAATAATCTGTTAAAAAAGATTTCAGTGCATTTTTTACAACCAAAATATGAAATTTTAAACGAAAAATAAGTTTATACAAAAAAACATTAAATTTTAAATTTTTAAAAATAATTTCTAACCAAAAAGGATGACTTTTTAACAACACTTTTGAATTCACTACAAAATAATTGTATTGAATTTTTATCCAAAAAATATTCCAGTTTACTTTTCAAGATCAATATATGAATCTTGTAACAAAAAATAAGTTTCTATGAAAAAATTGAGTTTTCAATCCAAAAAGACGAATTTTTTTCAACCATAAAGGATGCATTTTAAAAAAATAGTTCAATTCTCTACCAAATAGTTGCCTTTTTAATTTTATCCAAGAAAGATGAAATCTGTACTAAAAAAAGATAATTATTTTTTAAAAACCAAACATTTTTCTTTTTAATTTGAACTTTCATACAGAAAACATTTCAGCTCATTTTTCAAAACCAAAATATAAATTTTAAACAAAAAGTGAATTTTATACGAGCTAGTTAAATTTTCAACAAAACAGCCAAATTTCCAATCAAAAAGTATGACTTTTCAACAAAATTGTTGAATTTTCAAACAAACAGTAGCATTGTTATTCAAGAAAGATGTAATTTCTGCTAAAGCAGGTGAACTTTAATAAAAAATAAAAAATATATTTTTTAAGTTTATGTGTTTATTTGCTTCAAGCTCAAATAATAAAAATTTTACTAAATTACTTAAGAAAATTCAAAAATATTTTTGAACATTTCAGATACTAAAAAAGTATACAAGAAAATTTGTAAAGATTTTTGTTAACCTAATAGGATTTTACAAAATTTTAGAAAAAATTCTCCTTAAAATCTTCCAGAATCTTTTTTGGCAATTTTTGGAATGTTTTGAACTCTTTGTACATATTATTTTGAAATAAACTTGTTAAATAAAAAAAAATTTTTAATATTCTCAGAAATCTTAAGAAAATTGTTGTACTCTCTTGAAACCTTTCTTCTACATTCTTTTTCGAAACTGTAGAAAATCATTTTTAATGTGCTGATATCTTTTTCTATACTTTCTTATAGTTAATTTTTTAAAGATAAAAAATTTATTAGAATTTTGTCTGGAATCTTGAAAAAAGCGTATTTTATTAAAACCTTTAAAATTCCTTGAAACGCTTCAAAAATCAAAATATTGTTCACAGTTTTTTTGAAAATTTCAAATTTTAAATTACTTTGGAATCTTTTCAAAACTTCGAAAACTTTGAAATATCTTTTGAAATAATTCTAATTTTTCAAAAAGCTTCAAAATGAAAAAAAAAATAAAATCAAAGTTTAAATTTTAATAAAGATATTCTAAGTTTTTGTCTATAATTCCATTTGTATCATCTCTTTGAAAATATGAAAAAAATTACAAATGGTAGCGTAGTAGCAAAATGCTAAGAAAATAATTATTTCTCAATATTAAATAAATATTTACAATTAAAACGTTATCATTCACGAATAATGTTTAAAAACCACTTAGAAATAAATATTATGATTTAAAATAAAATGATTTAAAATTAAAATGTTTCCCTTTAGAAATAAATTGTTAGAATTTTGCAACAATGAGTACCGAGATTTTAAAAAATTTCGTTCCACCCATTCTTATTAAATAGAATTAGATATCTACAATTAATATAATTTTAATTACAGAATTTGGTAGACGACAGAAAAATGACTGAAAACTCACCTCAATAAAAAGAGGTAGTGAAGACTTTCCTTGGGATCTGAAGACTCGAATCTCTTAACATAAAGCAGGATCAGTCTCGCGAAATTGAGCCTTTTCGCTGGAGGTTTGTCAGCAAGATCAGTACTTATTAGTGGCGCTAAAACACTTTGACTAACGGCTAACAAATTGTGCTCATGCATAGCTGTCGCCAAATGAACAGCATGAGGCAAATGACGAGCTCCAGCTCCTCTTGCCAAAAACTCAATTGCTGATTCGAACTGTCCAGTGAGAAAGAGCATAGAAAAGTACAAGAAAGGCTGCTCATGTGCGTGATAATAGGATTCCCCTGAAAAATTTGCACTAATAAATGGAAAGTTATCTCAGAAACAGACTTCACAGTCCAAAAAGCTTTCGGAAACTGGGGATATACAGGGTGGCGACTTCAAATTCCCGCTCATTTCCGGGTTTTTCCCGGTCAAGTTTTTCAATTTTTATTAATTTATTTTTTATTTATTTTCAGAATTTTAACATAACAGAGCGAAAAACTGCAAAATAAATCAGTTTTTAAACAAATATATCAATTTTCCACTGAAAAATATCAATTAAAAAAAAAATTAAACATTTACTAGCAAAAATTAATTTGTTTCTACAAAAAAAAACGTATTTTCAAGCAGGTAATTCATTTTTCAACCTAAGTGATGAATATTCAACTAAAAAGATGAATCTCCAAATTGAATAGCTGAATTTTAAACCAAAAATATGATTTTTCAACTAAAATAATGAGTCTTCAACTGAAATAGATGAATTTTCAACAAAGCAAAACAATAATTTTCACTAAAAAAAATCAATTGTTAACCAAAATTTAAATGTTTAAATTTTTAGTTAAAAAAAATATTTTTCAACCAAACAGATGAATTTTCAACTAAAACTATGGAATATTCAATTGGAATAAGTTAAATTTTAAGTTCATAAAATTACTTTCCAGAAAAAACTAACTTTCTACGCAATAGTTAAATTTTCAAACAAAATAATTAATTTTCAACTAAAATTGTAAATATTTAATTGGAATAGTTGAATTTTTTACTGAATAGATGAATTTTCTTCCGAAAAAGATGACTTTTCAACTAAAGAAGATCATTTTTCCACCATAAATTGAATAATTAAATTTTTAGTAAAAAAATTAATGTTTAACCAAAGAGACGAATTTGAACTAAAATTATGGAATATTCAACAACAACAAATAATTTTTAACGAAGAGACTTTCAACTAAGTAATTTTATTTCCAACCTAAAAAATGAACTTTTAACTGACATGATAAAAATTTTAACCGTAAAAAAGAGTTTTTAAACAAGAAGTTTAACTTGCAAAGAAAAATATAATTTTCTACTCCAAAAAATAGATTTATAACCAAATATGTGGATTTTAAGTGAAAAAGTTGAATTTTCAATTAAAAAAGACCATTTTTCATCCAAACTGTTCAATTTTGAACAAGAAAAGATCAATTTTCAACCACAAATGGATGTGTAAATTTTCAGTTGAAGGAATTTTCAAAGGAAAACGTATGAATTTTCAACTAACATTATGAATCTTCAACTAGAATAGTTGAATTTTATTTTGTTTTAAATGAATTTTTAACCATAAAGATCAATTTTCTACAAAAATACGAATTTTTCACCAAAACATATACATTTTCAAGGAAAGTAGAATGGTTAAATTTTCTGTAAAAACTTTAATTCTTAACCAAAAAAAGAAACGGATTTTCATCCAAATAGTTAAGTTTTATACTGCAAAAGTTAAATTTTTAGTTAAAAAAATTGATTTTCAACAAAGTAGTCACATTTTCAATTAAAATCATGAATTTTCGTCAAAAAAAGAATTTAAACTAAAGAAAGATGAATTCGCAACGAACAATTTAACAAAATTTTCTATTATAATTAAGCAATATTTCTTCTTTGAAATACTATTTCTACTCGAAAAATTACTTGAAGTACTGCTCCATGTAAAAAATTTTCTGTACCAAGTAAAATTATATTTCTTCACGGAAATTCCCTTTTTTTTAAATAAAAACGATCATTATTTTCTGAAATTCCTTGTTCCAAGTTAGGATAAATGAAGAATAGTCGAATAAAACGTGGTAAATCCATTTTATGCAAAAATTGACAAAATAATTGTTTCTGTATGTTTGAAATATCATTAATTTGATTATTATCAAACTTAAGTCAGCGAAAACAAATCTCACAGAGAAAAAAATTGCAAAAAATTTTCTTTATAATGGACAATAATAAACATTAAATAATATATTATGATTGAATTAGAGTCAACTGAGGTAATCTGAAAAATCTACGACTGTAGATATCAATTTCCTGAATTGAGAAAAATTATTTAAAAAATTTCCGTTAATTTCACGGTCAAGTCGCTACCCTGAAATAAAGTGATTTTTCATAGTGGAATTTTTAACTAAAAAAGATTAATTTGCAACTAAAAGAAATTAATTTTGAAGGTAATAATTGCATTTTTAATACAAAGAATTAATATTAAACCAAAAAGAGACAAATTTACAACAAAATAATTGAATTTTGAAGAAATATTTTAACCTTTAAATAAAACAGATGAGTTTTAATCCAAATGGTCGAATTAAAAAAAAAAGAATAAAATTTAATCAAAACCACATAAATTTTTAACCAAATAGTTAAATCTTTAAGTTTATTTTCAAGCCGTATTTTATAGAAGTTAGTTTAATTTTCAGCCAACAAATTTTCTACCAATAAAGATGAATTTTTAATCCGAAAGGGTGCAGTTTCTAACCAAACAGGCGAATTTTTAACAAAACGATTGAGTTCTCTACCAAAAAAATGACTTTTCAACAAAATAGTGGAATTTTTAATCAAACAGTTAAATTTTCAGCACACAACAAATTAATTATTAACCAAATAGTTGCATTTTAATTAAAAGATTCAAATTTTAAGAAAAAGAAACGAATATGCAACAAAGCATATGATTTAAAAAAAGTCGAATTTTTAACAAAAGAGTTTAATTTTCAACAAAATAATTTAATTTTGAAGACAATAATGGATTTCTTAAATACGAGGGTAGTTCAATAAGTCCTTAGAATGAATTATAAAAACAATTTTTTTTGGGTACATTTTTTTTTATTTTTCAACATAATCTCCTTGAAGCTCTATACACTTGGTCAATCGCTTTTCAAGTTTTTTTAATCC
>NC_046658.1:106840935-106848891 GCF_010883055.1 Belonocnema kinseyi
GTCGGGAGTGGTGCTGACTGAAAACAGATGATTTGGAGCGATTCGCGCGCCATCTGTTGGTCATTCTAAGGACTTATTGAACTACCCTCGTAGTTGCATTTTTCACGTGCAATAATGTATTTTAAATCAAACAGTTAAATGTTTGAATAAAGAAAATTAATTTTCAAACAAAAATTAATTAGCTAAATTTTCCTTTCAAAAAATGTTTTTTTAACTAAAAAAAAAACGAATAATCGACAAAATAAAATAAAATAAAATGGATTATCAATTTAAAAAAATACATTATTAACAAAGAAGTTTATTCTAAAAAAAAAAGAAGTTTAGTTTTCAACCAAAAAAATGAATTCTTACGAAAAAAGTCGTAGTTGATATTTCCAACAAAACAATTCAATTTTCAAAAAAATAGCTTAATTAAAAAAAACAGTTGAATTTTCAACCTATAAAGTTCACGGATTTTCAACTAAAGAATCGAATATTCAACCAAGAAAACATATTTTTTAACGGAATTGTTGAATTTCCAAATAAACGCGAATTCTCTAAAAAACTTTTAAATTATCAATTCAAAAATATAGTTTTTTAAACAAAAAGTTAATTTACCATGAAATAGTTGAATTTTCAACTAAAAACGAACCATTTTCAACGAAAAATAGAATTGTTAAATTTTTAGTTCAACAAACTGATTTTCAACGAAAGAGATTAATCTTCAACTTTCAACCAAGTAGTTTAGTTTGCAATAAAGAAGACTACCAAAAAATACAAAATTTTAACAAAGTACATAAATTTTCAACTAAAAACGATTCATTTACATCAACAAATGGAATAATTAAATTTTCATTGATTTTCAACCAAATAAAAAACAATCTTCCGACAAAATAGTTCAATCTTTAAACAATAAAATAAATTTTTAAAAAATTTGTTCAAACTTTGAACTAAGTAGTTGAATTTTAAACCAAACAAGATGAATTCTCAATGAAAAATTAAATAGTTCCATTTTTACCTGGAAAAGATAAATAATTTGAAGCCAAAATTTTCAATAAAATTGTTGAATTTTCAAGACAACACGAATTCTCTACAAAACAGTTCAAGTTTCAACCCAAAAATATTAATTCTTGAAGAAAAAGTTAATTTTCAACTAAGAACGATCAGTCTTTAACCGAAAATAGAATCGTTAAATTTTCAGTTCAACAAATTGGGGTTTTCCACTAAAGAGGCGAATCTTCAACTTTTAACCAAGTAGTTTATTTTTCAATCAAGAAGACTAGTTTATACAAAAAAATGGAATTGTTAAATTTTCAGTCATTTTAAACCAAATAAAAAACAAATTTTCAAACAATAAAAGAAATTTGTAAGAAAGTAGTTCAACTATGAACCAAGTACTTTAATTTTACGCCAGACGAGATGAATTCTCAATGAAAAATGTAATATTTCAATTTTTAACTGGAAAATTTAAATTTTAAGTTAAACATAGAAGTTCAATTTTAAGCTTGGAAAAGTATTTTTTTAACAAAATTGGCAGTAAGTATTTAAAAAAAAAAAAAAAAATTTAACAAATTAGTTCAACTTTCAATCAACTAGTTGAATTTTCGACCACGAAACAAACTTTTTTTTTAATAGCTTAATTTTTAACAAAATAGTACAATCTTTAACCAAAATTCTAAACTAAAAAATATAAAATTAGTCTTTTTAATAAAAAATAATGAAAATTCAACTTAAAATTTTTGGAATAGAGACAATATAAAAACACAATAAACATGACAATTACAGAGAAATAAGGAAATCAGAGGAATTCTCTAATATAAATAAGAAAAGGAGAAAATCAATCAAATAAGAAGAGAAAATTGCCTTTAATTTAGCATCATTTAAAAATCAGCTTACCATACACTTCCAGTATCGTCGTCTGCAAACTATCCAGCGTCAGTTTATGTTCGGGGTCAGGTTGCTCCCTAATTTGACACAATTTGAGCCAGAGATAATCATCAGCCGTGGACATGATCTCAGAATGAAGATCGTCAGGCTCGCACGGAACGAGGGCACAATAAGCTGCTCTCTTGTAAGGATCAGTCGCGGATCGCACATGCTTTCTGTAGTGTAATTTTACGATCGACTCAGTACGACCTCCAGGTCGAAGTTCAGGATCTTTCGAAGCTTCTTCGAGGGCTTGTCTAAATTCTTGAAAAGCCGAGCCACACTGACTTAAACACTGGAGCGCAGCTTTAAAGTCGCCCGCTCTCATGCAATAATAAATGAGCGGCCATAGAGGCTTATCATCAATAAGAACGTCTTCCAAGTCACGGAAATTCTGTACTTTAATGCCAACGAAACTCTTGACGAGTGGCAACGTTCCCGGCAATCCACCACGTTTTGCTTGTGCCAGATTCTCATTGACAACTGAGTTCATGAATTCCTTGTATCTATTCTCAAGGTACTTGCGTGCCTGATGAATGATCTTTTGCTCGACTTGAGGACTCGATCTTGACTGTATTTGATGTCCTCTTGGCGTCGGAGGAATGTCGACCATGCACTTCACCATTTGCCACATGTCCAATACTTTTTTATCGTTGAAGGACTCTGCAGCTTTGGAATAGAGTGCAAACAAACTGGGTCTTGTAACACCACGAAGAATATGATCGTTGTAGTTTTGCAGTTCTTTGGCGTAAGCAACTTCCACACTGGAGAGTCCACTGATCATTGAGCCAGCTAATTTTGTGCGCTGGGGTGTTCCTCGTAAATCGACCAATTCTCCAGACGGAGCCGTCATGGCATTCATTATTTCGTATCGCATTTGCTTCCATTCGCCTAGAATGTGTTCTACTTGCTGTACTCTATTCAACTGGAAGGTCTAAAATTAAAAATTTGTCAAGGATTATACAATGATTGGCGAAAACCTGATTGGTTGCATGTACCTGAAGTTCCGAACGTTCAAATCAACGAAATTTCTTACTGATAATTATGTAAACTATAAAAAGGGCTAAAATATTTGTTAATTTATATTGGAATTCATTTATTATTGTAACAGAATTATAATGCATATTTTAAAATGCAGTTGGAACAATATTGATGGATAAAATAAAAATGGGGAAAAATATTTCGTTCATTTGAACGTTCGGAACTTCAGCTACATATTGGTTGCGGAACTTCGTTAATATGACTTTTTCAATTTCAGGCCTCACAGTCCCTACGGAATCAAATATAGGGACCAAGGGGTACTTTTTTCGTCATCAAAGGGTGACAAATTCAGGATAAATTTAAAAGAATTCAATAAAATTCTGTTGCTTTCCGTAAAAATATAAATGAATCCAGAAGAATTTCAGGTAAACGAGAAGAATTTTACAGTATGAAAACACTTCTGTGAATTCAGTAACTTTGAAATGAGCTTAGAAAAATTCTAGGGATTTCAAAAGAATTTGATAATTAAATAAAAACTTTAAAAAATGTTTCAAAAATCATTGAATTAGATTTCAGTGAATTTGGAAGAATTAAAGTAAATTTTAAAAAATTCTAAAGAAATCCAGGCGAATTACAAAAATAACTTTAAATCACTGCAAATCTTTGATATCTCACTAATTTCTAACTTCACAGGTGACTGCTGACCACAAAACCATTCAAGTTAAATTGAAAAGAATTCAAATGAATTGGAGAGAAATCTAGAAAATGGCATTTTTGTATTGATTGTAGTAAAATTTTAGTGAATTTAAAGAATTGAAGGGGAATTAGAATGGGATGAAATGCCTAAAAAGTGAAGCTGCATTTAAAAAGCAATCAATTGAATTAAAAAATATAAAAAATTCACTGAATTGAGTAACTTTAAAAAGAGCTTAGAATTGAGTAGAATTGAGTGGATTTATAAGAATTGGAAATAATTTGTTTAAATCCAGGATAAAATAATAAGAATTAAAGGCGAATTCCAAATGAATTGCACAAAATAGTTGGAAATCTCTTGAAATCTTTGAAACCCTACGAAATTTCTCACTTTTGGTGAATAAATTTTTGTGAACTCGATTATAATATTAAAAACCCTTAATATTATTAAAACCCTCGGAAATCCCTTAAAATTGTTTAAATCTCTTGAAAATGCCTTCGACTATTTTATAATACCCTATAATATTAAAAATTTATGGTAAATGTGAAGAAGTCGATGAAACTCATAGAAATTCAAGGTGAATTAAAAAAATTCAAATAAATTGAAAACAATTTAAAAATATGACAAAGCTTTATTGAATTCAGAAAATTGTAATTGAGCTTAGAAAAATTAAAAAGAATTTGACAAAATTCCTAAGAATGTAAGGTAAGTTTAAGAGACTTTAGGATCAATTTAATCAAAACTGTAAGAAATTGTTTAAAAATCCATTGAATTGGGTGGAACTGAGTAAATTACAAAAAATTTAAGTCAATTCCAAAAATTGAAGAGAATTCCAAAGAATTAAAAAGAATTCAGGATCAATTAATAAGAATACAGAGTGAATTCCAAAAAATAATGTCAAATCTCTTCAAATCTTTGAAACCCTACTATTTTCTAACAAAAAAAGTGACTAATGACTACAAAACAATTCAAAATAATTCAAATGAATTGGAACATATTTTTAAAATCGAATAATTCTATTAATTTCATTAATTTTTTTGTGAATTTAAGAGAAGTAAGAAGAATTTGATTAAGTTAAAAAAAAATCAAGGTGAATTTAAAAATCAATCAAGTGAATTGAAAAAATAAGAAAACATGAAAAGATTCATTAAATTGAGTAGGTTTGAAATTACTTTAGACAAATTAAAGAGAATTCAAAAGAATTCGATGAAATATCTAAGACTTTATTAAGGCGAGTTGTAAAGACTTCACGATGAATTAAACAAAAACTTTTTAAAAATCCATTGGATTGAGTAGAATTGAGTAAATTAAGAAGAATTCAAAACAATTGAAAATAAATTAATAAGAATTCATTAAGAATTCTAAATGAATTGCAAACAGTATTTGAAAATCTATTTAAATCTTTAAAACCCTACGGAATCCCTCACTTTTTGTAAACAAATTATTTGGAATCCACTCAAATTTTAAGATCCCTTAAAATTAATAAGACTCTTAAATCTCCTCGAAACTTCTTGGAATCTTTTCAAACACCCTAAAATTTTGAAAATCCTTTGAAATCCCATTAAATTACTGAAATTAATTAAAAATTACTTGTGATATTTTTTAATTGCCTAAAATGTTTTTAAATCCTTTAAAATCTTTTGAAAATGCCTAGGTATTTGGAAAAAAAACCTTAAAGTATTTTTAATCTTTTGATACTTATATCAATCCGTCCTCAGGATCAATTAAATCAAAACTTTTAAAAATTAAAAAAAAGAACCATTGAATTAAGTAGAATTTGAATAAATTTAGAATAATTCAAATAAATTAAAAAAATTCGAAATAATTCTAAAGAATTTCAAAAACTCTCGTGAGTAAATTCTTTTAAATCCATTAAAATATTATAAAATCCTGTGGAATTCTATGCAATGTGATATTTTCTGAAATCCTGGAAAATTTAATAAAATGCTTGATAACTTAAAAAAACCCATACAATAATTGAAATCCTTGAAAACCTTATAAAAGCCCATGAAATCTTTTAAAATAACTTAAAAGCTTTATAGTTCGTGTAAAATCGTTCCATATCTGTCGAAATTCTGGAAAATTCTTTATCCTAAAATATTCCAAGCGCTTTGAAACCCCTTCAAATTAATAGAAATAATTTGAAAATTTTCTTACAATTTTTTGAAATTCCCTAAAATATTTAAAATCCCTTGTAATTTGTAAAAGATCTCAAAAATCATTAACACTTTTTAAAAAATTATTGAAATCTATTAAAAATTTCTCGGAATCTTTAAAAATACCTTGAAATATTTCAAGGCAATTCAGAAATAAGTTTAGAATATTTATTTAATAGTAATATAGTAACCCATAAGTTATTTATAAAAGTGACTGTGATTATTTTTTATACTTTATTCTTCCAGAGATTCCCGGATTCGATCATACTATACATTTTTTTAAAGCTCTATTATATTATTCTATTATAAAAGTTAACTTTTATAGAAAATTTAAACAAATTTCAAAACATTTCAAGTGGTTTCCTAGAATTTTGAAAAATAATGTCGAGGATGTTAAAGCAGAATTTGTTTCATTTTGCTATTGTTGGAAAATTGAATAATTTCAAAATATATTCCCAAAGATTTAGAATTTTTTAAAGCAACTAAAAAATTGTAAACAAAATAATAATTTTTTGTTTTGAAAAAATATTTTTGAGAGAATGTTTGAAAAGATTTAAAAGGATTTTCAAAATTTACGAAAAAGAATCTCGAAGATTATAAAGCTATATTTTTAATTTTGCAGATTTTTTTAACTTGAAGTAAACTTCGAGAAATTTCTACAATTACATAGAAGTTTAAAAACAACTTCAAGAATAACTAAAAATCTTAAATATTGAAAGAAATTACACACAAAATCGAGATTTTTGAAGACACTTCGAAATAAAATTTTGAAAGCAGAATTTAATAATTTTTTTCAGACAAACTCGAATAATTTGAAAACATAATTCAAAGGTTTAGAAAATTTTAAAAGCTTTCAAAACACTTAAAACACAATGCAGATTTTTGAAGATTTTGAAAAAAAAATTAGAAGCTTTTAAGAATTTGGAAAGATTTTTAGGAGAATACGAAAGGTCTCTTAGATTTTTTATTTCGAAAAATTAATTTAGAGAAAATATTTCAAAAGATTTCCAAAAATGTCGAAAAAATATCTGGAAGAATTTAAGCCAGTCTTTTCAATTTTGCAGGATTTTTTAAAAAACTTGAGCGCAAATGCGAATACTTTTGATAAATATTCAGAAGTTTTTAAAAGTTCAAAAAAAATTTTAATTTGACAAGATTTCCAAAAGTTTAAAACAAAATATAGATTTTAAAATATTTGAAACAAATGTAGAAGCTTTTTAAGAATTTTTAAAGTTTTCAAGATAATAAACCATTTTTCTGATATTAGGAAATTGTTGACAATTTAAAATTCCTAAATTGGAAAATTCCTGAAAGTTTATAATATCACCGAATTTAAAAATTCCTGAATCTGAACAATTAAAAACTTGTTTCAATTATAAATAAATAATAAAATAAAGAATAATTTATCAAATAAAACCCATATTCATCAAACAAAATTATTTATTATTTTATTTATTATATCATTTGATTTTCAGTCTCGGAAATTTCATTTTTTTGATTTTTCACTGATCCCTTAAAAAATATGAAATATCTGAAAGATTTTAATGCAAATATTTCCGAAAGCTTATAAAATATTTATAAATTATTTCCCAAATTTTAAAACTCATAAATAGCTTGCAAACTAACTCGAATTTTTCTTAAAATTTGGCCGAATCCCTTAAAATAAAAAAATGGCTTTTCAATTTTTTTAGGTTTTTTTTCGATGTCTGAAATCCTGAAAAATATTTCGGAATTTTCACAATAATCTAAGGAAAATTATATTGATATGAACTTAAAAGAAAACCGATAATAGTTTGCTAAAATATAATTTAAGCTCGACTTTCAGTGTTCAAAATCCTTAAAAAAATATTTATTCAAAAATTTTATTTGGAATCAAAAATGTTTTTTTCGTCTGTATCAATTACAAATTTAATTTTTCTCGAAATCAACGTACATTATGAATCGTAGTTTAAAAATCCAAATTTTTTCCATCCTAAAATTTATAAAATCATTCCCTTGCCAGATGTATATCTTATGTATGTTAAAATTTTTTAAACAAAAATATATAAATTGATCAATATAGACGAAAATAGCAATAATTTTAACGAAATTCAAATATTTGGCTTTTAAAAATATTTTCCTTTAGTGAAAAAATTGGAGTTTGTCTCTAAAATTGAATAAACGTAATTTTTTGATTAATGTAAGTTCCAAAAGAGACTGGCGAGTTAGGTTTTCTTATTG
>NC_046658.1:106848991-106876895 GCF_010883055.1 Belonocnema kinseyi
TTTTAAAGTTATTATTTTAAAGAATTGAACAATTTAATTATTGTTCTTTTTAGAATACTTTCTAATTTTGATTTCTTTAGAATTTAAAGTAGGAAATTCACGATAATAAAAATAATTTCAGCACAGCTACAAAATAAAATTTTTTCTGATCTATCTTAAGTAATCGAAAGATATCTTACAAATAAATACAAAAAATTGCAACTTACAAGCCCCTTTAAGATTCAATATCAATTCAAAAAGATTATGTTTCTTTGAGTTTAGATATAAAAATCATTTTCGCTCCGCTTTGAAGATAAATAACCTTTCGAAACTCATGATAAATTTTCTTGCCATTATAATTAAACTGAAAAAAAAACTGTTTGAGAAAATTAAATTTCCTTAAAATAAATGCGTCGTTTTCGAGAAAGATGTTAAAAACGAAAAAGTATTTTATAAAAAAAAAGGCATAGTACGATTTTTTTCTTTGGTTTGAACTTGAACGAGTCTATTCTTGATATATTAGTACAGCGACAATAACAGAAAATAAAATAAGTTACTTACATCCTTATGGACTTGTTCAATAATGGATAAAATAGCGTTTTCTTTCTCATTCCTGAGGTAACTAACAATATCCGTATCTGCAATTGGATCCAACGGTTCGAATGTCCTTCGAGTGCTAAGAGAATTGAGTTTCTGAGAAATCTGAGGTAAATCGACTCCTCGAGAACCCAGAAGAAGATGTCTGAAATTTAACAGTGAAAATCAAAATAACGAAGATTTTTTTTCATAATTATCTAAGTACAGGCCGCGGACTCATTTGAGAAATTTAAAATAATGTCAACAGTAGCACAAATTTGAAAAAAAGTATCAAAATAGTGCCATGCAATTTTTTTCTTTCTTCACTAACAAATTTTGTTCGATTAAAAGTATAAATATTTTGTTGAACATTCGCCTATTTGCTTTGAAAGTATATTTAATGTTGTAGAAATGTTTTCTTTTTTGGTTAAAAATGAAACAGTATTGTTAAAAATTAATCTGTGTCTTTTAAAAATTAACTCTTTTCACGAAAAATGTATGGTACTTATGCTAAAAAATTTAACCATAAAATTCACTTCTTTTGATGAAAATTAAACTATTTTGTTGAAAATTCGTTTCGTTTTTGGAAGAAAATGTATTATTTTAAATTGAAATATTTTTTGTTTGAAATATCAACTACATTTTTGTAGAAAATTCACCTTTTTGAATTAAAAAATTTTTTTTTTACTAAAAATTTAACTATTTGGTTACAGGTTGATCTTCTCAAGATTGAAATTTTGTTACAAATTTATGTAATGTATTTCTTGCTAATTCAACATTTTGGATGAATTCTTTTTTATTATTATCTAAAACATCTTTCTTGGTAAAATTTTGAACTCTTGTTGAAAATTCATAATTTTTGTAGTAATTTAATCTTTTTTTGTTGGCTTTTTTAAAAATCGACCTTTTTGGTTGACAATTAATCTGTTTTAGTCGAGAATTCAACTATTTTGTTAAAAATTATACCGTTTTGGCTCAATACAACATTGTTAAATATTAAATATGCCAAACAAAGAACCAAATCTTACGTTATTTTTGGATGACCCCTGAATAATTTTTTTTTTAATTAAGTAGGAAAATTAAATGAAATTAATCTTACTTGTATATATAAAAAATTATTAAATTTTCACGGCCCCCATATACAATATAAATCTCCCATCAAATCCTTTCGAATCTTTTAAAAGCCCCTAAAAACTTTGAAATCCCTAAACATGGTGAAATCCCTTGAAATCTTTTAAATATCATTGACATCCTGGATACCCAACTGATAAAATCCCTTAAATCTTGTGAAATCCTCAGTGATCTCACAAAAGTCGAGTAAGATCTCGTAAAACTTCTTAAAACTTGTAATATCTTTCAAAATTTCTTCAAAACTTTTGAGATCTTTAAAATCCTCTGAAATTATGTAAAATCTATAGAAATAGCCTATAATCTTATAGAATACTTTAATTTATTTTGAAATTTTTAAACAGTCTATAATTCTTTAAAATCCCATGAAATTTTAAACATGTCATAAACATATCTTGTAATCTTTTAATTTGTCTGAAATCTTACGAAATCGTTTGAAACTCCTTAGAAATTTTTTAATCTCAGGAAGTTTTCTATAATCCAACCTTCGTCTTCTACATTGTTCTCCTGAATTATATTAAATAAAACCCATGAAATCCGTACAATTTACTTAAAATGTAATTTCATTTACTCTTTAAAGTCGCCTAGAAAATTTTTGAAATACCATAAAATCCCTTGAAATCGTTCAACAAAATTAGTAAATTCTTAACTAGAAACTATCAACTTTATTTTTAAAAAATGGCATACATGCATTTTTAGCAGAAAAATTAATTTTTGATAAAAAAACAACGGATCTTCAATAAAATTGGTTGAATTTCTAATCACAGAAATGAACTTTTGAATAAACTGATGCATCTTCAATCAAAAAAATTAGTTTGTAATCAAATAGTTGAATTTTCCACCCAGAAGATGAATTTTTCACAAAAAAAGACAAATTTTCAACACAGTGGATGAATCTTCAACTAAAAAAAAAATTGTCAACAAAAATTAGAATACTTTAATTTTAAGTTAGAGAAATACGTGTTTAACCAAATAAATTAATCTTTAACGCCGTAGTTAAACGACCAATGAATATTCAACTAAAGAAATTTTGAACTAAGAAGATTAATTTTCTACGATAAAAGACAAAATTCAAACAAAATAAAGAATTTTTCAATCAAATAATTGAATTTTCAACTGAAGAAGGTAAATGTTTAACCAAACATGAAATAGTTCAATTTTAAGTTAAAAAGTTATTTTTACAAATGTTAAGAAAATACATTAAAATCATTAAAATACGAAAATTGGGAACAAAAAAAGATTTTTCAACTAAAATGATGAATCATCAAAAAAATTAATTTTTAACAAAGCAGTTCCACTTTCAACTAAGTAGTCGATTTTTTAACCAAATAAGATTTTTCAGTCGCTATTCAGGATTAGTAAAAATGTTGAAAATTTCATCTAATAGTTCTCAAATGTAGAAATTTGTATGGTAAATCTTTAAAATTGAAGAAATTTTCCTGTTTAAGATTTACTATTAACAATTCTGTAATTTTTATAAATTATATTTGAAATGTCATTAGTTTCAAAATTTCAGAATTGATAACTCTTGACATTTGATCTTTAAAATCATCAGAATAATCCCAATTAAAGAATTTTTATTCACAAAACTTTCAAATTAAAGAACTTTGAACTGAATATCATGAAAATCGAAGAATCTTAAACCGAAAATTACTAAAATCGAAGAATTTTAAACGACAAATCATTAAAATTAGAGAATTTTTAATATATATCTTCAAAATTGTGGAACCTTAAATAGTAAATCTTTAAAATTGAAGTTTACAATTGTTTAAATTTAGAATTAAAGAATATTTAGACGATTTACATGACAAATTTGTTCAATTTTGAAAACTTTAATTTTGATCTTAAAAAGCATCTAACTTAAAAAATGTGTATTCATACGACTTTAAGATTACCCAGTTTTCAATTGTAACTTTGAATGGTTAATCAGTAAAATTAAAGTTTTTAATTTTGACAATTTACAATAATAAATTCTGTAATTTTTATGCTTCACATTTGGAATTTGTTTAATTTAGAAGATTTATAATTGAAATCTTGACTTTTGATTTCCAAAATCATCAAAATGATCCAAAACTGAGGATCTTTATTTATACATCCTTAACATTAAAGCGTTTTCAATTGTTAATCTTCAAATTTGCAGAATTTAAAATTGCAAATAGTGAAAATTGATAAATTTGCAATTGAAAATCTTCACAAACCAACCAAATATTCCAAATAATTTTAATTTTGAGGATTTACATTTGAAATTTTATCAATTTCGAAGATTTAGAATTAAAAACTCTTGACTTTTCAGTCTCAAAATCACCATGATCGGTACAATTTAATATATCGTAAAAATTGAAGAACGTTCAATTTTAAATCTTAAAAATGGTAGACCATCAAATGATAAATCTTGAAAAATCACTTAAGTTATCTTGAAACTTGAATTATATCCTTATACATTGTTCAAAAATTTTGAAAACTTTGAAATCCTCTGAAATCTTTGAAATTCTCTGAAATTTCTTGTAATCTTTTATAAAATAAGCCGTTAAAAAAAATTTCAAAAAGTCGCAATCCTGGCGTGAGTCCGAGCCTTGTAAGTATAATATTTAATTTGATATTATCAAAAATCAAACTTACGCCTGGACTTGATTGTCCTGGGTGCCAGTTTGCATAACACGAGACAAGAGTTCGTTGGAATCCTGCAATATCTGGCGAAGATTTCTTTCAACCTGTGGAAGTTCTCCATTTCCTTCAACGGCTGCTGAAAGTTGTTCAGCTTCTCTCAAAAGCTCGTTAAAATCAGTATCTCCCATTTTTGAGAAAAATTTTCCGAAAATAACTATATTTTAAAACTAACCACTCTTCTTGTTGTTGGGATGATACACTATTCTAATAAATTATCGCTTACTCTATTATCCCTTCACTACACTTGTTTGTAATCTATGTTCATCATTTTACGATATGTTTAGAACATTTTTCACTATTTTATCCACTCAAGAAACTATTAGAAACGATGAATAAGGTCGGAAAACGTCCGTTGCCGGTGACTTAACCTTACTTTCTCTGGAAAACGCGCCCAGAATTTCGATTCTGCGCCATGTTTCTTTTTGTGGAGATTTGAATCACGTGACACGTAGCGCGCAGTTCCAAACATCAAAAATAATCCAAGGATTCCAAATTTTAATAAAGAAATTTTTTATTTGAAATTTTCAAAATTTAAATGTTAAAAAAGTTCAAAATTGCATAGTTTAAAATATAAATCTTGAAAAATTGAATATTGTTTAATATTGTTTAATTTTTTAAATTTTGAATTAAAAATTTTGTAATTTTGATTATATACATGTGAGATCTCTTCAATTTTGAAGATTTAGATTTGCAAAATTGACTTTTGATTTCGAAAATCATCACAATTTAGGAATTTTGATTTATACGTCTTTCTAATTGAAGAATTTAAAAATAAAAACCATCAAAATTGAAGAATTTCCTATTGTAAATCTTTAAAATTCAAGAGTTTTTAATTTTGTAAATGAAAAATTATGTGATTTTCATGATTTCCATTAGATATTTTTTCAGTTGAAAAAAACTCAACTTTTGATCTAAAAAATTGTCAAAATTAAAGAAGTAAACATTTTTATTCATACATTTTTTAAATTCAGAAATTTAAAATGATAACTCTATAAATTGGTAGAACTTTGAATTGTGAATTATTGAAATGTTTATTATTTTTACAATTAACGATAAAAATTATGCAAGTTTTAAGTTTTACAATTAAAAACTCCTTAATCTTTTATTCTTTACGTTTGCAATCTCTTTAATTTGGAAGATTAAAAATTGGAAACCTCCCTTTTGATTTCCAAAATCATAAAAATCATCCTTTAAGCAATTTTATTTATATGGGTTTAGAATTAAAGATTTCATTTTAAAAATTCCAGAATTTAAAATTGCAAATCGTGAAAATGAAAGAATTTTCATTTTTAAATCTTCATAACTAAACTAATGCACAAAAATGTTCCAAATGACACATTTCAAATGTAAAATCTGAAAATTGAATAATTTGTGATTATATGTTTTCAAAATATGTAGAAAAATTTTTAATTTCTACTCTTCAAAATCGCTGGACTTTTAATTATGAATCTTTAAAATGGAAGTTTTTCATTTTTACAATTTAAAATAAAAAATGGTACGTTTTATGGTTTGAGATAAAAAATTCTGTTATTTTGATGGAGTACATTTGAAATGTTTTTGATTAACTCAAATTAGAAGATTTAGAATTGAAAACTCTCGAATTTTTATCCTCAAAATCATCACAATATAAGAATTTTTATTTATAAATGATAAAACATGAAGAATTTTAAACTGCAAATCGTCAAAATTGCATAATTTCCAATTGTAAATCTTCAAAATTTTAGAACTTCAAATTGTAAATCGTTAAAATTTGAGAACTATTAATTTTGAGAGTTTACATTTAAAAATGGTGTGAATTTGACTTTTGATCTTCAAAATCATCTAAACTTAAGGATTTTCGTTCATATATCTTTCAAATCGTAAAGTTTTCAATTCTAGCTCCTCAAAATGGCAGAAATTTAAATTTGAACTCTTTTAAATTTACCCGTAAAACTTATGCAAGTTTTAAGGTTGGTTTTAAATTTAAGTTTTAAATTATAAATTGCCAATCGTGCAAATTGAAAAATGTTCAATTGTAAATCTCCATGAATGAACTATTGCAAAATAAGTGTTACAAATTATATACCTCTAAAGTAAGAATCTTTAAAATTAAAGAATTATCAATTTATTAAATTTACATTAAAAAATTATGCAAGGTTTAAATATTACAATTTGAAAAGCTGCAATGTTAATGACATTCAAAAGTTTTTCAAATTGTAATATTTAAAATTTTTAATCTTAAAAATTACGGAATTTTAAATAGTAAATGTTTAAAATTAAAGGATTTAAATTTTTTTAATTTATCTACAAAAATGATGCTCGTTTTAAGTTTTAAAAGATAAAACTGTAATATTAATTATTTATATTCGAAAGTTTTTTTCAATTTTGGATATTTAGAATTGAAAATTTGATTTTTCTTTTTCAAAATCATCATAATTGAGTTATCTTTATTCATACATCTTGAACATTATTTTTGAATTTTAAAGTACAAAATCGTCAAGATTGAATAATTTTCAATGATAAAAAAATAAAGCTATATTAATATCTATTTTAACTTACGATTATAAATGATATTTTATAGTACTCGAAATTAAAGCATATATTTGTATTTGATAATTATTCCATTTTTGAACAATTTTTGCTAGTGATATATAAAAAAATAAGGTATAGGTGTTTGATAAAAAACAAACCATCAGCTGCGTTTTGTCATATTGTATATTTGTTTTCCTCAAGATCACATAAAATTTAGCCTCATGAAATGACACTAATTGTTCTCATTTTTGCTTACCTTCTAAAAATAAATATATTTTCAAACAATAATAATTAGCGAAATGGGTCACTCACAAAAAAAACTATCTTTGAAACATAGCTGGAAACTTTTCTACAGGTAACACATTTAAATTATCATTCTCTACATTACGTTTTTAAATAGGATCGTTGCCTGATTTACAAAATTGAATTTTTCAATAATAAATTTTCTACAGATTTTATGCAATTTAAAGGATTTATGATATTTATTTTCAAAAGCTTTAAAAAATTTCAAAGGAATTTCAAAAGAAAAATTGCAAGGTATTTCCAAAGATTTAAAACAATTTGCTACGTTTTAAATTATTTAAAAACATTCCAAGGGATTTCAAATATATTTTAAAGCATTTTGGGGTATTTCATAAGATATGAAAGATTTTTCAAAAGCTTTAAAATTCTTCAAAGGACTTTCAAAAGATTTCAAGGTATTTTCAAAAAAAAAATTTGAAAAATTTGAAGACTTTTTAAAAGATTCCAGGAGATTTCGTACCAATTCAAGGAAATTTCCAATAATCAATCCACCGGATTGAGGAATTTTCAAGAACTTTAACGATTGGAAAAAATTTTCAAATATTTCAGGGAACCTTCGAAGATTTAAAATTTGTTTCAAAATTTTACGTGAATTCAAGGGATTTTATAATATTCTAATGAAATTTTCGAAAATTAATCCATAAGAATTAAAGAATTACAAACGATTTTTTCAAAACTTAAATTTTGTTTGAAAGATTCCAAAAGATTAAAAGATGTTCATCGAATTTCCGATGCTTTTAATGATTCCAAGGGGTTTCAGTCGAATTCAAGGTATCTGAAAAGATTTTAGGATACTTAACAAGATGCCAAGGAATTTTAAAGAGCTTTAAAAACCTTCAAAGGAATTTAAAAAAATTTAATTTTTAAAGGATTAGAAAACTTTCAAGGTATTTCTATAAATTTTTAAACAAATTAAAAGATTTTGTTTAAGCTTTCAAGGGATTTCAACAGATTTCTAGAATTTGAAGAGATTCCAAAAGATTTGAAAGTGTTTAAGACATTTAAAAAAATTCCAAGGAATTTTCAAGAACTTCACAAAATAGGAATTTCGAAGGATTTGAGCGATTTGAAGGAATTTTTTAATATTCCAAGAGATTAAACAAATTTCCAAGGATTTTAATGATTTGAAGGGATTTCAAATCAAAGACCGATAAGCTTTGAGGACATTTTAAAAGATTCCAAGGAATTTTTATCAAATTTTAACGATTTTATCTTCTTTTCGAGGATTGCAGTAATTTTAGCGGATTTTAAAGGTATTCAATATGGCGTTTTAATTAATTTTGTAGGATCTGAAAGAACTTTATAGAAGTTCAAATATTTCACGGTATTTTAAGCAATTTACAGAAATATCACTAGATTTCATTAAAATTCACAGGATTCAATATTTCAAAGATTTGAAGAGATGTTTAAATATTGCATAATATTTCCAAAGATTTAAAGGAATTTACAATATTTTAGTGTAATTCTAAAAATTATCCATAAAAACAAAGTTTTCCTCCAATTTTTGAAATTACTCCTATCCAAAAAATCAGAAGACACAACCAAAAATATTTGAAGAAATTACGTAACATGGGCGGGGGATGTTAAGTAATTTATGAGCGGTCCCTCAATTAAAATGTTTATCTATTTTTATACTTCAAATCAAACTTGAAAAATACATTTTTATTTCGCAACGACCCTATTATTATATTTAAATGTATACCAATGTAGCGAAGGACTTAAGTCTAAGGTAAACAAAATGTTTAAGTAATTCTTAATTCAAAGTTAGGTTGAGAGATTTTAAATTCCCAATAAAATAAATAAAAAGTATTTTCTGTTTTGACTGTCTCTTTTTTTATACACTTACGGTTATTTAAAAGTTCTAGAAGCAAGATTTAATATATAAAGGAGTATCTGTTACGTAATACTAAAAAACAAGAAACGTTGCCCTTTTCACTGAAGGAACCGTCACTTGATAATAAATCTCGACTAAACATACAAAAACTATATCATGGAAACATATCAAAACACATTGAACTTTGTGTTTAAAAAAAAATTAGCTAAATCATTTTCATTTAGGGGAGACCACCCTGCAGTCGATAATGAATCGACTATAATTATTAATTAAAATAACTAATTAAAAGCCCAAATATACCTAAAATAATTAATTTAATTTAATTAATAATCAGGATACTCTACGTATTAATAAATTAAAATTAGAATTAATTATTTTAGGTATATTTGGGTTTTTAATTAGTTATTTTAATTAATAATTATAGACTGTAGGTTCATTATTTACTGTAGCGTGGTCTCCCCTATCTACAAAACTTAAAAGAAAATTCCATATCACAGAACGAAAAATAATGTGTTTACATTTTTGTTGACCTTAATTCAATTATCACATATTTACTTTATGATGACTATTCTATTTTTATCACAAGTCTAACATTGAATGCGATATTCCAAATGATATAAAGCATTAGTTAAACTGGTGTACTTTTAATTATAAGGTATACTGCAGTTTGAAAATTCAGAGACAAAGTTGTATATTTAAAATAAAATTGAGTTAAAAATGGGTAACTTTACTGTATAATGCAAGATATGGGAGATGAGTCTTTGAGGAAATTTAATTAAATAAATATCCTAAAGACAGATATTTTCAAAATTTAAAAAGATTTCAAATCGAAAAGAGAGTTTAGAGGTAAAAAAACGAAAAATGGAATGCATGGATTCAAGGCGAAGTGGATGGATTTAAACACCTAACATTTTTTTCTGCAATCTCACCCAATCGCCAATTTTTTGCGAGACTGGTTTTTTCTCAAGTAAAGCCATGGCTGCGTGCAGAAATTTGTCCTCGTTTCTTCTAATATACATTGCCGCATCTTGTTCTAGTTGTGCTATTTTGTCTGGTCGAATTTCAACCATGGATAGCATTTCAGTCAAGTACGGATTGAATCTGTAGTAGACGTGATCCGGAAGGAGATCGTTCAACATGATATGCACCGCTAGAAAAAGAATTTATAGGGTAAAATAGAATAAAAAATATTATAGCAAAGTTATAGTATTTAATTATTATAGTATTTAACCAATACAGGGTGTCCATCGATTCCTAGGAATAAAATTCAAGGTCTTTTTCAGGTTTTCCAGGTGCAGAAATCAAATTTTTCTAGGTATCCTTTTTTTACATCAAATAATCACATAAACGTTTTTTATACACGTAAAAGATCAAACATTTCATTTCTTTATTGGCCAATGATTGCTGAGAATAGTAGAATCATAAATAAACAAATTCTTAACTTTTTGGGAACATACGTCGTCTTTTTGAAATCTTTGAGAATATTTTTTAATCTTTGTAAAGTCTATGAAATCTTTGTGAAACATTTTTAATCTTTTGAAATCTCTGTGAAATCTTTGTGAAATCTTTTGAAATAATCTAAAAATTTTGAAATTACTTAAAATCTTTGAAATCTTTGTGAAATCTTTTGTATTCATTTGAAATCATTAAAATATTTGAATGAGTTGCGAAATCTTTTTAAATTTTGGTCAAATATTTTAAATCCTTGAAATCTTTGAAATATTTATAAAATGTTTGGAAATATTCGGAAATATTTATGAAATATTGAAATATTTCTTTAATCTCTGTGTTCGTTTAAAATCAGTGAAATTTTTTTTAAATCTCAAATTTATTGAAACATTTTGAGATTGTTTAAAATCTCTAAAATCTGGTGTAATATATATTTTAAAACTTTGGGATACTTGAAATCTCCTGAAATCCTTATGGATTCTTTGAAATAGTTATGAAATCTTTTGTATTCATTAAAAACGATTAAAAGATTTAAAATATTTGTGAAATCTTTTGAAATGTTTTGTATTTTGGCGTAATATGCCCTTTTTTAAATCTTTGAGATTCTAGAAATCTTTTGAAATCCTTATGGATTTTTTGAAATATTTGTAAAATCTTTCTGAAATATTTTTTATTCACTTGAAATAATTAAAATATTGGAAAGCTCTGTGAAATATTTTGAAATAATATAAAAATTTTAAATTTATTTAAAATATATGAAATTTTAGAAATCTTTGAAATCTGGTGTCAAGTGCCCTTTTTGAAATCTTTGAATTTTGAAATATTTATGAAATTCTTATGAAATCTCGTAAATATTTGTAAAATCCTTTGATATTAATTTGAAATCATTAAAATATTTGAAATCTTTTACAATTTTGGTAAAATCTTTTAAATCCTTGAAATCTTCGAAATTTTTGTGAAATGTTTGAAAATATTCTGAAACATTTGTGAAATCTTTTGTGTTCGTTTGAAATCAGTGAAATCTTTTGAAAGCTCAATTTTATTGAAACGTTTTGAAATTGTTTAAAAACTTTGAAATCTAGTTTAATATATACCCTTTTTCAAAACTTTAAAATTCTTCCAGGGTGGCCGTTTTAATCGACGAAATAAATTCCCAGTCATTTCCCGGTTCGCAAACATTTTTCACGGTCAATGAAAGTTAACAAATGTAACACTAAAGCTAAAAAAAACTTCCAGTTCAGGTAATAAAAACTGAGCTGCAAATGAAAGCACTCAAAGTCATCAATCAATGAACTTTAAAATTTTCAAAATTATATAATTTTAAGGAATTTTAAGCTAGAAACATCAAATATTGAAAAATTGGAAATTTTTTAACCAAACTCTTCTTAAATTTGAAATTCAATTATTTTCTTTTCAAATAGTTTAAACATCCTTGGAAAGCTTCCAAATTTTATTTCAAAATTTTGAGGAATCTAGAAGTTTTTTTAAATTTGTTTTAAATTTAACATTATTTTGGAAATTTTTTTCGGAACTTCTAAATATCTGTCAAAATGAATTGAATTTTTTCTACATTTTTTAGAAAATCCTGCAAATTTTAGAAAATTTCTTTACAATTTGGATGTATAAATAACAATTGAACATTTATTATTTGTAGGCGAAATTTGAGTAATTTTAAGAGATATGTAGAAGTTTTGAAAAAATTCAAACAACAAAAAATAGATTATCGTAAATTTTAAACAAAAAAATTAGTTTCTTTTCAAGAATTGTGAAAGGCTTCAAAAGAATAAAAAAATTTCTAAAGATTCCAAGGAAAATTTAAAATAAGTTTTCATTTTGAAAAATTATTTTAAGAGAATATTTATTAGGTTTTTCAAAGATTTAAATAAAATTTTCAAAAAAGATTCTCAAATTAAGCATTTTTCGAAATTTTAACGATTCCAGGTTTTCCATGTCAAACAATTTAGTTAAAGATTCTTTACTTTTAAATATTTGGTTTCAATTTACTTGCCTTAAATAAAAATTCAAATATTGATAAATATTCAATAATTAATCTTTTTTTTTTAATTAAAAATTTCAAATCGAATGGGTTAAAAATGAAATATTTTAGACTGAAACAATATATTTAATTTAATAAAATCCTTGAATTAAGAATATATTATTATGAAGTTATTTTTAAATTGAAAATAGTTTATAAACTTTCAGTTACACGTTCATATTTGATTAATGACTAAAACTTTCAAATTAAAACCATTTCAGTTTCAAGGTTAAAATCTAATCGTACTTAAAGTACAGATAAATTAAAAACAATATTTATTTATTAAATAAAAATGTTTTTTAAACAACAGTTTAAACATCAGATGCTTTTATTTTTTATTTGTTCAAGTCTTCAAGAAAGCATTTAAAATTTCATTAAATTAAAAAAGTAAGCTTAGAAATAAAAAATTTAAAAATGGAAAAATTTTGAATTACGCATTGTAAGCTAAATAATAGCATAATTGAAAATCATAAAAATTTAACTAATTATTTCAAAACTATTGAAATTAAACGTGGACAGAGTTTTCTTCGGCAAATTAGTAAAATTGCCGTTAAAAAAAATTCGTTGCCATTTCCCCGTTTTTCACGGTCTCAAGAAAATCCTGATCATATTCCAGTTTCCCAGTCCAGCGGCCACCCTGTTCTTTAAATCTTCTGAAACTCTTATGAATTCCTTGAAATATTTGTGAAATCTTTTGTGTTCATGTCAAATCATTAAGATATTTGGAATCTTTGTGAGATCTTTTGAAATGTGTTGTATTTTGGCGCATTGTGCCCTTTTTGAAATCTTTGAGATTGTAGAAATCTTTTGAAATCCTTACGGATTCTTTAAAATATTTGAAATATTTTGAAATCCCGTGATCTTTTCGAAACTGCTTTAAGTATAAAGTAATAAAAAATAACGACAAATAAATTCAATTAAAGAGTTTAAAAACTTAGATTAAGTTCCAAAAATATAAATCGAAGATAATATTTTCAATACTCTAAATTAAAGAATCAATCAATGAACTTTCAACATTTTCAAAATTATATTATTAATTTATTTTTGGCTAGACATTTTAGAAATTAAAAACTAAAAAAAATTTTTTAACCTAAAAGTTTTTAAATTAGAAGTTAGATTATTTTCATTTTAAATAGTTTAAGCATACTTGAAAAGCTTTAACATTTTATTTCAAAATCTTGAAAAATCTAGAAGATAATTTACATTTTTGCAAATTTAAAATTATTTTTTAAATTATTTCAGAACCTCTACATAATTTTTAAAATTCATTGAATTTGTCCTACAACTTCTAGAAAATCCTCCGAATCTAAAAAAAATTTCCTTCAAATAATTTAAACGAAGTGTGTGTACCGACAAAATTCGACTATTCGTACCGAAATTTCGGTGAAAATATCCACAACCTAATTTAAAACAAAAGTAGATTTTTACAAATTTCAAATAAAAAATTTAGAAGCTTTTTAAGAATTGTGAAAGGCTCCAAAACAATAACAACATTTTATTAAAATTCCTAGGAAAATTGAAAATAATTTTTAATTTGGAAAAATTATTTTAACAAAGCATTTTAAAGGATTTTAAGCGATTTCCAGAATTGTCAAAAAAGAGCCTGTAAGATTTTAAGGATTAAAATAAAAATTTGCAGCATTTTTTAAACGTTGCAGGAAAAATTTTATTCATTTTAAAACATGTTTAGAATTTCTAAAAAAAAAATTCCACACAGTTGGATTAAATTACTTGACATCATAATCAAGTTTCAAATTAATTTTGAATCTTTTCAAAACCTCTAAATATCTCTTACAACTGCTTAAAAAATGTCTGCAAATAATAACTGTTAAATTATTATCTTTACATAAAAATTCAAAAATTTCTTTTACAAAATAAACAATTTTTAAATAGAACTATTCAAATTTTAATGTTAAAAATTAAAAAGCTTTTCGAAATTTTAAAAATTCAACGCTTTCTAAGTAAAAAAATTTCTAAGTAAAAAACGTGTTAAATTAACAGTCAAATATAGCTAAATATTAAATAATTATACTTTTTTCTAAATCAAAAAACTTAAATGGGTTAAAAATGGAATATTCTAGACTGAAACAATATTTTTAATCTAATAAAAGCCTTTAATTATGAACAGATTATTATTAAGTTATTTTTAAGTTGAAAATAGTTTATAAAGTTTCAATCGCACCTTTACATTTTTTTTAATGACTTATAGTTTCGAACTGAAACAGTAGAAATCTGGAAATTTGTAATTGTGTAAATCTTCAATAAGACTGCACTTTAAAATTCTTCAAATTAAAAATATATGCTTAACAATAAAAATACAAAATCAAGAATTTTTATTGTAAAAGAACCCTGGTAAATTTTTTAAAAATATTTCGAAATCTCTCAAAATTCTTCGAAATCTTTTTGGACGCCCTAAAATTTTTGCATTCCCTTGAAATGTTTTAAAATCTGTTGAAATCTCATAAAATCCTTAAAAAGTTTTGGAAATCTCGTTAAATTCCGTACAAATTTAGTAATTATTTGAAATATTTTTCAGTCTTTTGAAGTTCTATAATCAATGGAGGTTCCCTGAGAGAATAAAATAAAATACCTTCTGTGTCTGTTGCACTGTCCAGAATTTTGTAAAACTTATCTCTCCAACTGGATGCTGCCACCGCTTCCGTTTCCTCGCTTTCATTTTGATTAATAAAAAAAGGTGTTCTCCCAGTGCCAAAAGAAACAACACACTGAATAGGACTATTTGGCCATAATTTCTTTGCTTCGTGAATAGCCACAGCGCATGGATTGTTTACCAGTATACCTGAGATAAAAATATTGATTTAATTTGGGACATTTATGATTTAATAGACATTTTATTTTTTTTTTTGAAATAAAGTGATTTAGTTACCTCCATCTTGGTGGAGAAAGTCTCCACGTCTAAATTCTTCGAAGTAACTAGGAGCGGCAGCCGAAGCTCTCACAGCCTCCCACAATTTGTGTTTGTAAGAACCCATATACTGGCTTTCAGCTCCATGAGGCAAAGTGTAATTTCTAAATACGTAAGCCATAACTCGTTCGTGATTTACGACTGCAGATACTGCTGAAAACTGTAAATTTCAATTAATATTTAATGTTCTGAATTCCTGAAAATAAAAACCAATAATCTAACGACCAAATTTGGACAACGGCTACCAAATGTTCCTATTACAACTTGAAAAAAGATTTTTTAAATTCCTAAAAAAGAAAAGAAATATATTTTTTTTGGATAAAAATTAAAAAAAAGAGGCAAGAAAAATGAGAAATAAGGCAACCAACTAGACTAGATTCTCGGGTGTCAGGTTGTCATCGTGGTTTGGTTGCTGTTCCTCCCTGCTCGAAATTTTTTTTTGTCTTGATAAGGATAAATGCTTTTTTATTGTGATCTGATGATAATAAAAGCAGAAAAGAGAATCAAGGGAATTTGGTTGGTTGTATTCTTTTTTTCTTTCTTCTTTTTCATTTTTACGGAAATTTGTTTATCTTTTTTCAGGTTGCAATAGGAACATTTGGCGGACGTTGTCCAAATATGGTCGCCAGATTATTGGTTTTATTTTCAAGAATGCAGCAGTTACTTGAATATTGGACGTTAAATATAATTTTGAATTTGATTTTAATCTCATTTAAATTTAAATAATGTTTATATATATATATATTAAATGAAAGAAAGGTTCTAGAATTGTTCACTTATCAATTTCAAAATAAATTATCATTTTCCGGGGTTTTCGCGAATAGCAAACATTTTATTTTGAACCTGAAATTTTGTTATTTTAAGTAATCAAAACTGAAATGCAAATGAAAGCACTCGAAGTGGAATTATTATGAATTTTAAATATTAACAATTGAGACTTAAAAAAATTTGTATTCCGATTTTTTTCATTCGAGCCCTTAATAATGTAAACGTATATTAAAACTTTTATCAATTCAACACTTCAAAGATTTAAAATATAAATCCACTCTATCAGTTCCAAAACTCTAAATTAAAGCTAATCATCCCTCTCAACATTAATTCAGAAAAATTCTTTCAGAAAAAAGATTGAAAATAAAATCCCACCACCCCTTCAACTTAATGAAAATGTCAAAAATAAAAAAATTATCTCCTTCCAATTGATAAAATGCTGATAAACAAAATTTCGTTTTTAACTCGATTTTAGTTTCAAAAAACGAAAGTTCCTTCTTCCAATTCATAAAAAATTGTAAACAAAAATTGTATCTCTTCTTACCCAATAAAAATGTTAAAAATAAAAAATTTCACTCTTCCAATTCAAAAAAAAGATTGCAAATAAAAAATTCCTCCATACAATTCACAATTAATAAAAATACTAAAGACATAAAAATGGCCTTTTCCCATTAAAAAAATATTAAAAATCAAATTTTTCTCCCATCCAACTCAACAAAAATGTTAAAAATAAGAAATTACCCCTCTTCCAATTCATAAAATATCAAAAAACAAAATTGCATCCTTTCCAACTCGATTCAACTTATGATCAATAAAAATGCTAAAAAAATTGCTTCTTCCAATTCAGGGAAAATTCAAAACCCAAATATCCTCTCTTCCTACTTAATAAAACCGTTAAAAGTAAGAAAATTACCCTCTTCCAATTTCGAAAAAAAAGATTTAGAATAAAAAATTCCTTCCTTTAACTCACAATTAATAAAAATGCTAAAAAGAAAAAAATGGTCTCTTCCAACTGAGAAAAAAAATTGAAAAACGACATTTTCTCTCGTCCAACTCATTGAAAATATTTAAAATAAAAAAACTTTCTTCGAATTCAGAAAAAAAATTAAACACAAAAAATTCATCCCTTTTAACTGAAGAAGAATTTAAAAAATAAGAAAGAACCTCTTCCAATTAAGGAAAAAAAACATAATTTAATTTCTTCAAGCTCAATAAAAATAAAAAAGGGCCACTTTCAAATCCGACAAAATTGAAAACCCTCCATTTCAACACAATAAAAATATTAAAAACAAAAAATAATCGTTCTAATTCATAAAATATTGCAACCCCAAATTTCCTCCTTTCCAATTCGATTTAAATCTTTAAAATATATGAAGTCAATCTAAAAATTCAACAATAATTAAAAACTCAAACTTCCTCGTTTCAAACTTAATCAAAATGTCAAAAATACCAAATTTATCCACCTTCAACTCAATAAAAATGAAAAAAAAAAACGTTTTTCCCGTTAAGAAAAAATTTAAATACCAAAATTTCTTCCCTTTCTTTTATTTATTCATTAAAATTCAACACTTTTACTTATGAGTGAAAAATGTTTAAAACAGAAATTTGAAATATTCAAAACTTTCTAATTAAAAAAATTCAGTTTCAAATTTTTCAGTTTTGAATATTTAATTTGTAATTGCTATTTGAAAATTGAAAAAAGCTTATAATGTTTGAATTGGACGTTTATAGTTGCTTAACTACTAAGGCTTTCGAATAGAAACAGTTCAAATTTTTGACGTTAAAATATGTTAATTGTTTAATTTTTAACAGATTCAGTTAAAAAAATTATAAATTAAAACGTTTTTTATTAAAAATTTTCAATTTCAAATAATTTGAATTTTTAAACTAAATTATTTACATAATTAAAAACTTAATAAATAAAATAAACCGTTAAAAAAGTTAAATTCGAATTATATCATGTGATTTGAAATTTTTGATATTTCAAGTAATTTACTAGATTTTTTTTCTACAAATTTATAAAATTCTTGGTACAAAAATAAATTCACCGCCATTTCTCGGTTTTCCCGATCTCAAAAAATTCCTAATCATTTCACGGTTTTAAAAGATGATTCCAACTTCAAAATTAATTAAGGTTTCATTGCACGATTTTGTTATTGATTTCCAGAACAATATTATATATATTTAAACACATTCTTATACAAATCAGACAAAGAAATTACATAAAAAAATACCTTTGGCGTATTTGTGTCACGAGCAGTTTTAATCAGATCCTTATGTCCTACTTGTTCCTGTAACATTTGCTCCCACAGCGCCGTATCGTAGTAAGCATGACTCCAAACTAAACTACTTGTACCTTTCAGAGGACTTTGGGTAAAAATTTTTGTACTCAGCTCCTTGTATAATTTTGAAACCTCGTCTAACGTCTTCATTTTGTGATCTCCTGTGAATTTAAAAAGGATTTAAATATTTCCTAATATAAGCAGGGTGTCTACACAAATCCTGGAAAAAATTCCCTGGAAATTCCAGGTTTTTTCCAGGTAGCTCAAGCTTTTTTAGGGTATACTCACAATGTGTATAAAGTTTAGCCAGTTGATTATACATTTTTTTCAGTTTCAACGGCTTCAATTAATATGCTTAATTTAGAAATCTTTGACCAATTATATGACAAGATATTAGTTAAATGATTAAATAATACTAAAAACAAAATGATTCATTTCTTGAATTTAACTCTTTAAACCGCTTCAAATTTCTAACTTTTTAAGTAAAAATATTGAATTTTCTACAAGACAGATGAATTTTTATCTAAATAGTTGAATTTCCAAACAAAAAAATTAATTTTCGGCCAATAAAAGACGATTTTTTAACAAAATACATTAAATTTCGACCTAATAGTTAAATTTTTTATCTGAAAAGATCAATTTTCAACAAAATAGTTGAATTTTGAACTAGAAAACTATCAGTTTTTAACAAAAAATGGAAAAGTTAAATTTTCAATAAAAAAAATTTCTGCCAAAGTGATGAATTTTCAACTAAAATGATGAATCACTAATTGGCCTTAGTTTAATTTTAAACCAAAAACATGAATTTTTAACGAAATTCCACCAAATATTTGAATTTTGAACTAAAAAGGATCAATTCTCAACCAAAGATGAAATAGTTAAATTTTCAGTTCAAAAATTAATATTTAACCAATCTGTTGAATTTTTAACTCACATGATGAATTTCCAACTAGAATAGTTGAATTTTCAATCTTACAAGACAAATTTTGAATCAAAAAGATAAATTTTCATCCAAAAAGATTAATTTCTAAAAAAAAATATGATTTTGTTTATTAAAAAAGATAATTTTGCAAACAAAAATTGAATAGCTAAATTTGCAGTTACAAAAACTAATTTTAAACGAAACTGATTAATTTTTAAGTAAAATGATGAATCTTTAACTAGAATAATTGAATTTTCAACCTGAAAGATAAATTTTCAATGAAAAAGATTGTTTTACCATGAAAGAGGAATTTTCAATTAAAAAAAGATAATTCTTCAACTCAAAATTGAATATTTAAATCTTTAGTAGAAAAAATAAAAAATAATTTTTAACTAAAAAAAATAATCTTAAAAAAAAGTTACATATTCAAACAGTGATGAATTCCCAACTATTATAATGAATATTTATATAGAATAATAAAATTTTTAACTAAAATCAGGAATATTTAACTAGTATAGTTGAATTTTCAACTAAAAAGATACATTTTCGACTAAAATTATGAAGTTTCAATTGAAATAATAAATATTTAACTAGAATAATTGAATATTTAACCAAAAAGATAAACTTCAAATCGAAAACATTAATTTCTACAAAAAAAATACCAATTTTGAATTTAAAAGTTTAATTTTTAATAAAAAATTTAACAGTTAAATTTGTAGTAAAAAAATCTTTGTTCAATGAAAGGGACGAATTTTCAACTAAAATTATACATCTTTGACTATAATAATTGAATTTCCCACCCAAAAGATCAATTATCATCCAAAAATATTGATTTCTACATTAAAGATGAATTTTCAACTAAAAAAGATAATTTTTCATCCAACAACTGAATATTTAAATCTTTAGTTACAAAAATTAATTTTCAACGAAACAAATAAATTTTCAACTTAAATGATGGAATATTCAGTTGGAAGTTACATTTTCAATGCAAAAAAAAAATAATTTTGAACTAAAAAAACAACTAATCTTCAAACAAAGTGATGAATTCCCAATTAAAATGACGAAATTTCAACTGGAATAAATGAATTTCCAACCAAAAAGAGGAATTTGAAATATAAAAATATTATTTTTCAATCAAAAATTTAATACTTAAATTTCCAATTACAAACATTAATGTTAAACGAAACAGATGAATTTTTAAATAAAATGATGAAATATTCAATTGGAATAGTTGGATTTTAAACGAAAAATTTGAATTTTTAACTAAAATGATGAATATTTAGCTAGAATAATTAAATTATCAACTAAAATTAGGATATTTAACTGGAATAGTTGATTTTTTAACCAAAAAAGATGAATTTCCGACTAAAATGATGAATTTTCAATTAAAAAGATAAATTTCAATCGAAAAAGATTAAATTCTACCAAAAAGGAAAAATTTTCATTTTAATAAGATAATTTTTCAATAAAAAATTAAACAACTTTAGCTAGAATACTTGAATTTTCGACCCAAAACATAAATTATCATCCAAAAAGATTTATTCTACATTAAAAAACGAATTTACAATTGAAAAAGGTAATTTTTCAACCAATAATTGAATATTTAAATTTTCAACTACAAAAATTAATTTTTAACGAAAGGGATGAATTTTCAACTAAAATGGTGCAATATTTAATTGGAATAGTTACATTTTCAGTAAAAAATAATAATTTTTAACTAAAAAGAACACTAATCTTCAAAACAATAGTTACATTTTCAAACAAAGTGATGAGTTCCCAACTAAAAAGATGAAATAATTCACTTCCAATAGTTGGATTTTAAGCGAAAAATACGAATTTGAAACTAAAATGGTGAATCTTTAAATAGAATAATTAAATTTTCAACTGCAACCAGAATTCCTTAGCTAGAACTGACGAATTCCCAACAACAAAAGATGAATTTTCGACTAAAATGATCAATATTTAACTAGAAAAATTAAATTTTCAACTAAAAAGATAAACTTCAAACCAAAAAGATTAAATTCTACACAAAAATACGTATTTTTAATTCAAAAAGATATTTTTTCAATCAATGATTGAATAGTTAAATTTTTGGTTAAAAAAAATAATTTTCAACGAAAGAGATGAATTTTGAACTGAAATGTTAAATCTTCAACTAGAATAATTGAATTTTCAACACAAAAGATAAACTGTCAACCAAAAAAGATTTATTTCTACTATGAGGGATGAATTTTCAAATTAAAAAATATCATTTTTCAACACAAAATTGAATAGTTAAAGCTTTAGTTAAAAATTGGAATAATTGCATTTTTTAAACTGAAAAGTCAAAAAAAAAAGTTCAACCAAAAAAAAAAAGGAAAACTGATTTTCAAAACTAGTTACATTTTCAAATAAAATGATAAATCATTAACTACAATGATCAATCTTCAAATAGAATTATTAAATTTTCAACCAAAAAAGATAATTTTCCAAACATAAATTGAACAGTAAAAGTTTTAGTTAAAAAAATTGTTGCTCAACCAAAGAGATCACTTTTCAACTAAAATAATTGAATATTCAATTGGAACAGTTATATTTTCAGTTAAGGTTAATTTTTACCAAAAAAGACCAATTTTCAACAAAATAGTTAAAACATAATATAAAGCTACGTTTGCAAATAAAGAATCTTTGCTATTCAATTTTATAATGTAATTCTTTAAAAATCAAGCACGCTCTGGAAAAAATTATCTGACTTTATAAACATTTTCCTGTAATTTCCAGGTAGAGTAGAAACCCTGATAAAGATATAATTATCTACAAGGAAAAACATTTTTAAAAAATGGAAATAGATCAAAAAAGATCTTAAGTGCCCATTTGCATTTACCTTCATCACTACCTTTCAAAGTTGCTGCATGTAAATTATTTAAAAGAGGATTTTTTAGATTTTTTCAAACTCGGCTAAACCATTAATAAAAATAATTATCTAAAAGAATTACCTATTACAGCTGAGAGAATAGCACCAGTACTAACTCCACAAACATAATCGAACATCTCATAAACCCTTTTTCCTGTGAGTTGTTCCAGCTTCTTCAACATTTCGATGACTAAAACTCCTCGAATTCCACCACCATCTATGGCAAGAATTCTGATTCCTCGACCGGGCAGGGGATCAGTATGACCCAAAAGTGCTAAAGCTTCTCTGAGAGATGCTAGAAATAATATAAAATATCAATTTCACTCTTCATTATTCATGTCCTGAACAAATTTCCTAAAATTTCCAGATTTTTTCCAGGTATCTCAAGATTTTTCCACGGTATAATTTTTCATAGAATGGAGCCATTCATGTACTTCGTATTTTTTTTTTAAATATACTCGGAATATGAACAGAAATTTCAAGATTTATTATAAATTCTTTTTTTCAGACATTGCAAGTATCTAAACATTTTTAAATATTACTATTTATAATGATTTAAAATCAGTTGTTTCTTAATTTCTAGAAGCAACTTCATTAAAGGATAAATAATTTAATAACAGATATTTAATTGCTATGTTTAATTTATAAGGCTTTAAATACATAAAATTTTAGGTAAAATAAATTCATTTTTAATAAAAAAAGAAGAATTTTTAACCGAATAGTTAATTTTTCCACCAACAAGACGAATTTTCAATGAAATACATGAATTTTCGACCATAGAGTTGAACATTCAACTAACGGATATCTGCTATTTAAACAACACTAAAACAGTTAAATTTTCAATTAAAAAAATTCATTTGCGTCTAAAAAATAACAACGGATATTTAACAAAATAGTTAAATTTTTTACAAAAGTGATAAATTTTCAACTAAAATGATGAATTTTTAACTAAAATAGTTCAACTTTAAACCAAAGTGATAAATGTTAAACTAAAATAATCAATCTTGAACTGGAATAGTTGAATTTTCAACTAAATAAAATCCATTTTCAACGCAAAATTTTTTTTATCAAAAACCTGAATTTTTAACCAATAAGATTAATTGTTTACCAAACAGACGAATTTTCACAAAAATAAATTCATTTTAATCTAAAAAAGTTAAATTTGCAACTAAAAATTAAATAGCTAAAACAGTAGTACAAAATTAATTTTCTACTAAATTAATTTTCAACTAAAATGGTTCAACAACAAAATACGAGTTTTCGACAAAACAGTTCCATTTTCTTTTAAAAAAGTTGATTATTCACACACAGAAAAACAAATGATCAATAACTGGTACAATTTTCAGCTAAAGAGATAAATTTTAAGTCAAAATTATAAATATCCAAACAGAAAAATGAAATTTCAACGAAAGAGTTTAATTTTCAACCAAGTAGCTAAATGAAAAAAATAAAAAACATTAATACTCAACAAAAAATGTTATAGTTGATATTACCACCAGAAAAGTCGAATTACCAAAGAAATACATGAACTTTCGACCATACAGTTAAATATTCAACTAAAAAATATCAAAGTTTTAAACAAAAATAAAATAGTTAAATTTCTATTTCAAAAAATTCATTTTCGATTAAAAAATAACAACGAATCTTCAACAAAATAGTTAAATTTTTTACAGAAGTGATACATTTTCAACTAAAATTATGAATTTTAACTGAAAAGTTAAACTTTAAACCAAAGTGATAAATGTTCAACTAAAATAATCAATCTTACTGGAATAGTTGAATTTTCAACTAAATAAAATCCATTTTCAACGCAAAATTTTTTTTATCAAAAACCTGAATTTTTAACCAATAAGATTAATTTGTGACCAAGCAGACGAATTTTCACTGAAACATATTAATTTAATCTAAAAAAGTTAAATTTTCAACTAAAAATTGAATAGCCAAAAAAATAGTACAAAATTAATTTTCAATTGAAGACATGAACTTTCAACTAAAATGGTTCAACATTCAACTGGATTAGGTAAATCATTAATTTAGAAGATAAATTTTACACAAAATACGAGTTTTCGACAAAAGGGTTAAACTTTCTATTTAAAAAATTAATTTTTTACGAAATAAACGCATGGTCAACAAAATAGTGCAATTTTCAGCTAAAGAGATAAATTTTCAGTTCAAATTATAAATTTCCAAACAAAAAATGATTTTTCAACAAAAGAGTTTAATTTTCAACAAGGTTTGAATTTTTAAATAAGAAAGAGTTTTCAATTTAAAAATATGTCAACCAAACTATTGAATTGTCTAGAAAAATATGAATTTTCAATAAAGAAGTCTAATTTTCTGCCAAAAAATGCGAATTTCGAACAAAATACATAAATTCTCAAGTAAAAAAGTTAAAATTTCAACTAAAAATTGAATGGTAAAAAAATTAATTCTCAACCAAAGACATGAATTTTCAACTCAAATGATTGAATATTAAATTAGATTAGTTAAATTTTTGATTTAAAAAAATTAATTTTGCACAAAATACGTGTTTTCAGAAAAATAGTTAACATTTCTATTAAAAAAATCAATTTTCCACACATAAAAAAAAGAAATATTCTACACAATATTTAAATTTTTAGCTATAGAGATAAATTTTTATTTAAAATTATGAATCTTCATACAACAAAAATTAATCTTCAGCAAGAGTTTAATTAAAACCAAGCAGCTAAACTAAAAAAAAATATGAATTCTCAACAAAAAATATAATAGAAGATATTTCTACCAAAAAGGTAATTATCAAGAAAATTATGAAATTTCAACTAAGAAACTTAATTTACCGAAATTTACCAATTAATTACCGAAAAGGACAAATTTTCAATCAAATACATGAATTTCAACCATGCAGTTAAAGTTTCCACTAAAAAGGATAAATTTGAAGTCAAAAATATAATAGTTAAATTTTTAGTTAAAAAAATTAATTTCAAATCGAAAAAACAACGAAATTTTTATAAAAAATAGTTTAATTTTCAACCAGAGGAGAATTTTCAGTCAAAATGATGAATCTCCAACTAAAAAAATTAATTTTTAACAAAAGAGTTTAATTTGGACTAAGTAGCTAAATTAAAAAAAAAGGATTTATTCTCAACAAAAATGTGAATGTGAAGTGTGAATTTTCAACGAAAAAGATACATTCTCAACAAAAATACAATAATTAAATTTTTCAGAAATTATTCTTTAAACAACACACGAATTTGGAACAAATCCAGTAATATAAATATACTTTTACAAATGAAGAAAAACATTTGATTAAATTTCATATTACAATTTTTAAAAAATTAAGCTCGCTCTCGTAAAAATTTCCTGACATTTCCAATAATTTATAAAGAATGCGGAATGATAAATACACAAATTATTAATTTTTTGCGAACACTAGTCGTCTTTGTGAAATCTTTGGGAATATTTTTGAATCTTTGTAGTATTTAAAATTCTTGGAATTTATTAAATCTTGGTTAAATTATTGAAATCTGTTGAAAGCTTAGTGAAATATTTTGATATCTTTCAACATCTTTGTAAAATATTTTGATATCTTTCAAAATCTTTTTAAAATCTTTGAAATACTGAAATTCTTTGGAATCTTTGTAATATTTGTTAAATCTTTCTGTAATATTTGTTTGCGAAACCTTTTCGAAATCTTCGAAATTCTTGAAATGTGTGGAAATCGTTATGGATTTTTTGAAATATTTGTGAAATCTTTTTTATTCATTTAAATTCATTGAAATATTTGAAATTTTTTCAAATATTCTACAAATTTTAAAATTATTTAAACTGTTTGAAATGTTTTGAAATCTTTAAAAGGTGGTGTGAAATTTTGATGAAATCATTGAAATATTTTGTTAAAAAATTAATTTTTAACGAAAGAGTTTAATTTTGACCAAGTAGCTAAATTTTCAAAAAAAAAAAAAAAATTAATTCTCAACAAAAAATTTGGTAGGTGTTATTTCCACTGACAAATATTTTTATTAAAAAAAAACAAAAAAAAAGTCGAATTGAACCAAAATCAATTTTTTCAAAACACTTGAATTTTGAACTAAGGAGAATTTTTTAGTTAATAGAAAAAAATTCAACCAAACTGTAGAATCGTCAAGAAAAAAATGAATCTACCACCGAGAAGGAAGAATTTTCATGAAAATACATGAATTCTCAGCCATAGAGTGGAATTTTCAACAAAAAAGGACAAATTTCTAACCAAAAATAGAATAGTTAAATTTTCAATTAAAAAATCAATTTATAACATAAAAAACGAATTTTCAACCAAGTAGTTAAATTAAAACAACAAAAAAGGAACCTTTAACACGATTTAAATTTTTAACTAAGAATTAAGTTACGTGAAAAAAATAATTTAAAATAAAATGCTGAATTGTCAAGCAAAAAATAATGAATTTTCGACCAAGAAGGATGAATTTTTAACGAAAAAGATACATTTTCAACAAAAAATAGAATAAATTAATTTTTCAGAAATTATATATTTTTTAAACACACAAATTTGAAACAAATCTAGTAATATAAATATACTTTTACAAATGAAGAAAAATCTTTTATTTAATTTCATATTACAATTTGTATTTAAAATCCTTGAAATTGATTAAATCTTGGTTAAATGTTTGAAATCTTTGTGAAATATTTTGAATTTTTAAGTATTTAAAATCTTTGTGAAATCTTGAAATTTCTGTGAAATATTTTGATATCTTTCAAAATCTTTGTAAAATCTTCGAAATCCTGGAATTCTTTGGAATCTTTGAAATATTTGTGAAACCTTTCTGTAATATTTGTTTGTGAAACCTTTTCAAAATCTGCGAAATTCTTGAAATTTTGCAATCCTTATGAATTATTTGAAATATTTGTGAAGTCCTTTTTATTCATTTGAATTTATTGAAATATTTGAAATCTTTTCAAATATTCTAAAAATTTTGAAATTATTTAAAATGTTTTGAAAACTTTAAAAGGTGGTGTTAAATTTTTATGAAATCATTGAAAAATTTGTAAAATATTATATAAAAAAATTAATTATTAACAAGAGTTTAATTTTGACAAAGTAGCTAAATTTTCAAACAAAAAAAATAAATAAAAAAGATTAATTTTCAACAAAAAATGTGATAGGTGATATCTCCACTAAAAAATATTTTTATTTTAAATAAAAAAAGATTTGAATTCAACCAAAAGAGAAATTTTGAACAACATTTTTATTTTAAAGTAAGAAGGATTTTTTAGTTCAAAGAAAAAAATGCAACCAAACTGTAGAATTGGCAAGAAAAAAAATGAATTTACCACCGAGGAGGACGAATTTTCATGAAAATACAAGATTTCCCAGCCACAGAGTTACATTTTCAACAAAAAAAAAAAGGATAAATTTTCAACAACAAAAAAAAGATAAATTTGCAATAAAAAAATTAATTTACAAACAAAAAAAAACGAATTTTCAACCAAGTAGTTGAATTAAACCAAAAAAGACGAAGTTTTAACAAGATTTTAATTTTCAGATCATTATTCAGTTAAGGGCATGTGACACAGCTAAATACCTATATTACCGACCACAGTTTTTCAGTTCACTGAATGTTTTTTTGAACCTAAGAACTTTTTTTGTAAATAAAA
>NC_046658.1:106876995-106905560 GCF_010883055.1 Belonocnema kinseyi
TTATTTACAAAAAAAGTTCTTAGGTTCAAAAAAACATTCAGTGAACTGAAAAACTGTGGTCGGTAATATAGGTATTTAGCTGTGTCACATGCCCTTAAGTGAAAAAAAGAATTTCAACTAAAATGTGGAATTTTCTGGCAAAAAAGAATAAATTTTCTACCAAGAAAGACAAATTTTCAATCAAAAAATTTACATTTTCAACCAAAAAAGGTACACTTTTCAACAATAAATAGAGTAGTTACATTTTTCCGAAATTATTTTTTTAAAAAACGCATTTGAAACAAAAACGACAAAAACAAGTGATATAAATATACTTTTACAAATGAAGAAAAAAATTTTATTTAATTTCATATTAAAATTTTAAAAAAATTAAGCTCGCTCTCGAAAAAATTCTTTGACATTTACAACAATTTATAAAGAAAGCAGAATTATAAATAAACGAATTATCCATTTTTTAAAAATATAAGTCGTGTTTGTGAAATATTTGGAAATATTTTTGAATCTTTGTAGTATTTAAAATTCTTAGAATTGATTAAATCTCTGTGAAATATTTTGATATCTTTCAAAATCTTTGTAAAATCTTTGAAATCCTGGAATTTTTTGGAATATTTGTAATATTTGTGAAATCTTTTTAAAATATTTGTTTGCGAAATCATTGATTCTTTAAAGTATTTATGAAATCTTTTTTATTCATTTGAAGTCATTGAAACATTTGAAATCTTTTCAAATATTCCAAAAATTTTTAGATGATTTAAAATGTCTGAAATGTTTTGAAATCATTAAAATCTGGTGTGCTGTATCCTATATGAAAACTTTGAAATTCTTATACTGTTTTGAAATCTTTGTGAAATTTGGATGGAATCATTGAAATATTTGTGAAATATTTTAAAAGAATTTAAAATCGTTTAAAATCTTTAAAATGTTTTGAAGTCTTTGATATTGTACAGGACACATTAAAAAATCTTTCAAATTCTTGTATTCTTTTGAAATCTTTATGTTTTGCGACATTTTTTGTGTTCATTTGAAATCATTGAAATCGTTTGAAATCTTTTCAAAATGTTAGACAACTTTTGAAACTGTTTAAAATAATTGAAATCTGGTGTAATGTACCGCTTTTTCAATCTTTTAAATTCTTCAAATCTTCTTAAATCCTTATGAATACTTTGAAATATTTGTGAAATCTTTCTGAAACCTTTTGCATTCATTTAAAATCATTAAAATATTTAAAATCTTTGAAATGTTTTGAAATCGTTGAACTAAAGATAAATTATATCTTGATAAATAAAAAAACTTGTTAGTAGCAAGATTTCTTCTAAACGAGACATTTCTTTCATAACTGACTAGAAGATTGAAATTAATTTTTACATTTCAATACAAAAAACTGATACAAAAGCAAAACAAAAATTCAAATTCAAGGTTCTCGTCAGAAATTCAAGGAAATTTCGAGGTTTTTAACTTTTAAAACAAGCTTCTTACCTTGTGTCTGTTCGTCCTTGGTCCTCTGTCTCATTCTCAGCAGAATGCTAACTCCTCCTTCTTTAATTGCATGATATCTTGCTTCAGGATATTGATCGATGTGTGCCAATAAATCTTCAACTCGCCTCCATCTCGATGAATTTGATTCCGCTGTTGCAATACTGTTTAAAACGTGTTTTGTTCTCGAGAGGATGCTGTGTTTCGAAACACTAATTTGTAGATTTTTCTTCCACTTTGGAATTATCGGGAATGATTTTACTTTCGCTGCTGCACCGAATTTCGGCACTAAAGCTGCCAAAACTTGTGGAAGCCAATAAATTTGATCCTTCAACTCTTTTTCTGTCGTAATCGTCGATGAAGTATCTACTGGCTGAAATATAAATGAATTGTTTTAATATGAGCTCTGAAAAAAAAGGACAAGTGAGTCCCAAGATTGTGAAAATAAAGAATCTAAAAATCGCAATCACCTGTTTTAGTTCTTGTTTTAGTTCCTGCTTCACTACCTGCTTCAATTCTTCAACTAAATTTTTCTCTTCCTCGGGCAAGGAAACGGCAACGATTTTGCGCGTATTGTCGAAATTTCTTCGATTTTCATCGTTCGAACCTGGCTTCAAAGTATCGTGAGACGAAATCTTTCTTATACTTTCAATCTGAGAGTAAGTTAATCTTTGAAAGAAGTCGATCCAGTCCTTATTTATAACAAACTGCACATTCTTTTCGTACCCAGATTTGTTCAAAAAGTCTTTTATTTGTGCAAGAAATTTCCAATGGCTTGGCATCGACATTTTTGTTGCTTTTTCAAGTATATTCAAAGATCCAGACAATTTTTCTACGGCTGATGCACTTTCACCTCCATCGCGACCCGTATTTAATTGTCTAGAATTATAAAAGGAAGACATAAGTGTGGGACTGAAAATATGTGCAATTTTTATTTTCAGGGTTGCTACAAAATCCTAATTTTGAAATTTCCTGATTTTTCGATGGCCCATTTTTTTATTTTCCCTGACCGTTACAATTTTTTTTCACGTATAAAAACAGCCATACATATATGTGCACATTCACAAATTACGAAAGACGATATGGGGGGGGGGGGGTTCCCCACTGTTTCAAAGAAGGGTGAGAGGAGGGGAATTGAAAATTCCTGCATATGAAAATCTTTTACTCAAAAAATAGTAAATCTACACATATTATAGCTTAGAGGTATTCAACAAATGTAGATGAATTTTTAACTAAACAATTGATTTTTCAACCAAAAAGATGAATTTTCAACACAGAAGATTAGTTTTCTATCAAGAAATGCGAATGACGAGAAAACACGAAATTTTAGCGGCAAAAGATCAATTTGAAGTTAAAAAATATTAATTGAAAAAAAAGAAAGATTTTTCCACAAATTAGAAGATTAATTTTCATTTAAAAAAGGGGAACTTTCAACAAAATAGTGGAAGTTTTAACACAAAATAGAATAATTAAATTTTAAGTTAGAAAAATTATTTCTAATAAATTTTTTTTTCAACAAAATAGTTCAAATTTCAACCATGAAGATTATTTTTCTACTCACAAAGATGAAATTTTAACAAAATACATAATTTTTCGTCTGAATGTTTAAATTTTTTACAAAAGAAATGAATGTTCGACCAAAAAGACGAATTTCAAATCAAGAATTTATAGAATTCTAAAAAAATTCAATTAAAAAAGATAAATTTCTTGCAAAACAAAAAACAACAATTTTCAACCAAAGAATTGAAGGAGGAAGGGAATTGAAAATTCCTGCAAACGAAAATCTTTTACTAAAATAATAGTAAATCCACATATATGATAGCTTAGAGGTATTCAACAATATAGAAGAATTTTTAACTAAAAAATTTATTTTCCAACCACATAGATAAATTTTCAATACCGAAGATTAATTTTCTACCGAGAAATTCGAATGGCCAAAAAAACACAAAGTTTTAACGGTAAAAGATTCATTTTAAGCTAAAAATATTAATTAAAAAAAAATATTTTTCAACAAATTAGAAGATTAATTTTCATTAAAAAAGATGAATTTGCAACAACATAGTTGAAGTTTTAACACAAAATAGAATAGATAAATTTTAAGATAGAAAAATTATTTCCAATACATTTTTTCTCAACAAAATAGTTCAATTTTTATCCATGAAGATTAATTTTCGGCCCAAAAAGAGGAATTTTTAAGCAAATACATATTTTTTTCGTCTAAATATTAAAAATTTTTACAATAGAAATGAATATTCAACTAAAATGATAAATATTCAATCAAAAAATTTATTTTTAACCAAATATAGTTGAATTTTCAACCAAAAAGACGAATTTCAAATCAAGAATTTATAGAATTCTGAAAAAAAATTCAACTAAAAAGGATATATTTGTTGCAAAAAAACAACAATTTTGATATAAACAGTTTAATTTTGATCCAGAGAATGGAATTTTCAACCAAAAAGGCGAATTTTCCACCAAGAAGATTAATACTCCACCACAAGAAGAATTTTCAAAAAAATACATGAATTTTTTACCAAATAGTTGAATTTTCAACCAGAAAAAATAAATTTCTAACCTAATATGGAGTAGCTAAATTCTCAGTTTGAACAAAATTAAAAAAAAGAAGAATAACAAAAATTTTGAATAAAAGAGTTAAGAAGGCTTTTCAATTAAAGTTATGTATCATCAACAAAAAAAGGAATTTTTAACAAAATAATTCTACTTTCAAATAGTTAAATATTCAACCAAAAAAGATTAATTCTCAAAGAAGAATGTAATAGTTCATATTTCAACCACAAAAGATTTTCATTTGAATTCAATGGCAGGTGAATTAAACAGAAAAAGACGAAATTTCAACAAAATATTTAAAACCGCAATTCAAACAGAATTTTTAAACCAAAAATACGAATTTTTAAAGCGTTAAATTTTAAAACAAGAACTAGTTTCAAGTCAGTAAAGAAAAAACTTTTCACCCAAAATGTTGAATTTTCATGCCAAAAAGACGAAGTTTCAATAAAACCGTATTTTTAACAAAAAGTTCATCTTTAGCCAAATAGTTGAATATTTTGACCAAAAAATATGAATAGGAAAAATGTAATAGCTGATATTTTTGCCAAAAATATTAAAATTTTCATTTAAAAACAGTTAAATTCAACCAAAAAATACCGATTTTCGACTAAAAAGATTTTTCAGTTAAGAGAGAAAAAAGTAACAAACGGTTGTATTTGCAAGCAAAAAGATTTAACTAAAGGAGATAAATCTTGAGTTAAAAAAATTAAGGTTGAAAAACGAATTTTCAACCAAATAGTTAAATGTTTAATATAAAATGGAATTAAAAAAAAAACTAATGTACAATTAAACAAAATGTTTGTCGAAAACATTGTTAAATTTTCAAACTAAAATATAAATTTTGAATCAAGAAGATAATTTTTTTTATCAAAGGGATTAAATGTTCAACGAAAAGCATGATTTTTCAACAAAATAGTTAAACTTTGAATCAAAGAAATCATTTTTTAACTAAAATGATGAATATTCACAAAAAAAAATTAATTTTTAACCAAATAGTTGAATTTCCGTGCACAAAATGAATTTTCAACCAAGAAGATTAATTTTATACGAAAAAAATACGAAATTACAAAAAATTCAAGCACAAGAAGAAAACAATTTTCAACCGAAAAAAAGTGATTTGAACTAAATATGTGCTTGAAACCTCAACCAAAACTGATTAATTTTCAACCAGTCAGATTTTTTTTTACCAAAAAAGAATAAATTTGTCAGATAAGAGATATTTTTGAATTAAAAGGGCGAACAGAGAGGAATACGTTTTTCATCAAAAATATTGAATTTACAAGCCTAAAAAAACGAACTTTTTAAAAAGAAAATACCTAAATTTTTAAGACATAAAGACGAATTTTCAATAAAATAGTAAAATTTTCCAGAAAATTATCAAATTTTTAACCACAAGATGAACTCTTAACGAAGAAAAGTACAAAATTATACGTTTGTAAAATTTACTTGTTAAGGTTTTGTGTGGGTAATTTGTGGATGACACCTAAATTTCAAAATTAGTTTATCGAAAATTTTCAAAACTTTTCTATGACTTTCAGTTGTCAGTTTTAAATTCCCTGACATTCTAGAACTTTCTGACCTGTTGTAACCCTGATTTAAAATATTCAAAAGAATTCAATATATTTATAACTCCGCTGGTGAAAAATGTTTCAAAAAAATTGTTCTTACATAAAAATATAGAGAATAACAAAAGTAAAAACTGTCTTAAAACAATCAGAGTACTATAAATGTGTAAAAAGCGGAATATCAACTAAAAATGTTCAAAAATAATATTTTTTAATTTGGATTTTCATAAGCAGGAAACGTAATTTTAAAATTACTGAGAAAAATCTGTGATATGAGCCCCAATGTGATGTGATCAAATCTCTCTTTAAAATTTGAAGAATAAATATGAATAAATTGAGTGCCATTCTTGAATTGTGATTTATTGTCCAAATTCTCATTATTTTTGAAGCATCAAAATCATGTGGCAATACCATTTTTTAGTAAAAATCAATGATACAAATCGGTGAAAGGTGTGATAAATATTCTTTAACCTAAACCCCTATATTTCTTTAATCGACCATGAATTGATTGCAAAATAGAAAAAAACTGTCACGAAATCAAAATCATGTAATAATAACTCTTGAAACGGATATTGGCAAACGTATTTAAATCCAACTGCATAACCTAACCTAACTTTCAATCATTTATAAATAGCTACATACCTATGTTCTCCAAAAGAACTGACGAAAAAATAAACATTATTCTGCAGCTCATACAGTTTTTCATCGGGCACAAGGAGCTTTAAACTTGCATGAAATATATATAACAAAGACAAAAAACACTGGATATAAAAGCTGTAAACACTGAGAAATTGCGCAGTTCGACTTTTACTGGGATTACTATAACTCCACCTATAATTTTACTTATCACTTATTTTACTAGATTTCTCTATAGTTAAGATAAATTTAATGTCCGGATTAAATCAAATCAGTATTGAAACAATGAACTCCAGTCGAAACAAAATCATGACTGATCATGACATGTTTGCAAATTTCGGAGCATAGTCGTGATGATGTCATTGGCTTATTGTTTTGTATGGTATCAGATCACTAATTCGCGATTATTCACTAGATTGATCTCTTTCAGCTGTTCTAACATGAATGTGTGTTCCTATGCTTCTACGAATCACCGGTCACTATTTCTACATTCTAGACATTCTTGCACATGGATCATGATATCTTCTACCACTATTAGGATTACACTATAATACGAATATTATATTTGTCTCTTTTAGTCATATTGTTTTTACTTCTCTGTCGTTCAGTTTTCGAAATGCAACCAGACTTTCAAGCTGGTTTTCGATTTTGCATCCTCTAAGGGGTGCCAATTCCTTTTTACAATGCGGTGAATGTTGAAAATATAAAATAAATTGTTGAAAATATCGAATAAATATAGTATTGAAGATAAAGATTTAAATTTGGCGATTTTTGATGATATTAGGAAATATTTTCAAAAAAGTCAAATTTTTGTAACAATAATGAATAATTAATAATTTCAATTGGAATGGCACAATATAACTACCTAATTTTGATTTGAAGAGGTTTCAAAATTAAGAAAAAAATATATGGAGGAGCGACTTTTTAATTGAAAATGTACCCCAATAAAATAACTTTAGATTAGGTACAAATTTCGAAAAAATATTTCATAAGTACTTAAAATATTGAAAAATTTCAGACTAAAAATTTTGTAAAATAGAACCTTTTATTATAGAAAAGAATAGAAATTGTATAATTTCTAATTCAAAGCATTCAAAATTGAACGATTTTATTTCAATTGAGGAGTCTTGAATTGGAATGATTTAGGATTAAAATTTCGAAAATATGAAAATTTTACAACGTGCGAAATTCAATATTTTCATGACATATTTTCATACTAGATTGTTGAAAATTGGATAATTTAAAATTTAAAGGCATTGATTCTGTATTATTTCTAATTAAAAATAGTAAAAATTGAAAAATTGCGAATTAAAATTTTGAAAATTGAACAATTTTATTTTGAATTGAAGAATCTCCAGTTTAAACGATTTAAGGCCATATAATGAGTGGGTCACGTGACCAGATTCCATTCCTTATTGCCACTTTTTTTATTTCCCAACTTATTTTAACACGAAGCGCCACATCAAGTTGAAAATTTGGGATAACAAACAAGAAGCACTAAGTATGGTGGGTCTGGTACTAAATCTGTATAATTATGAAAAAAGTTTTTTGTTGTAATTCAATTTTTTTGCTTTTTTCATTATTATTAAAATTTAGGACCAGACCCCCTTTCTAAGTGCTTCTTATTTATAAACCCAAAATTTCAACTTGATCTGGCGTCTCGTGTGAAAATAAGTTGGGGGATAAAAAACGTAGCGGTAAGGTAGAAATCTGGTCACGTGACCCATTCGTCACATGACCTTAAGATTAAAATTTTGAAAATAGGACAAGTTCAAAAGGTTACAAATGATATATTTTTCGATTAGAATTTTGAACATTATATTGTTTAAAATTCAAAGGGATTGAAACTGTATTATTTCTAATTGAAAGCGTCCAAAACTGCAAAATTACAAATTAAAATTTTAAAAATGAGACAATTTTATTAGAAAAGAGTTAAAATGGTATAATTTCTAATTAAAAGCTTACAAATTTTAACAATTTTATTTTGCATTAAAATATCTTGAATTTGAATCATTTAAGATTAAAATTTCGAAAATATAACAATTTTAAAACGTAAAAAATATTATATTTTCATATTCAAATTCAAAAAAATTGTATCATTTAAAATTCAAAGGAATTGAAACTGTATTATTTCTAATTAAAAGCGGTCAACATTGAAAAATTGCAGAATCAAGTTTATTTTGAATTGAAGAATCTCGAATTAAAATTATTAAGATTAAAATTTCGAAAAAAAAAACAGTTTTACGACGTAAAAAATCCGATATTTGCAAATTAAAATTAAAAAAATTGGATCGTTTAAAATTCAAAGGAATTGCAAGTGTATTTTTTCTAACTACAAGCGTTCAAAATTAAAAAATTTCAGCATAAAATTTTGAAAATTCGACAATTTGATTAGAAAGAGATTGCAATTGTATTATTTCTAATTAAAATCGAACAAAATGAAACAATTTTACTTCGAATTGATGAATCTCGAATTTCACTGTTTTAAGATTAAAATGTCGAAAAAAAGTCAATTTCAAAATATAAAAAATGAAATATATTCAGATTAAAATTTTGAAAATTTATTTATTTAGCGTTCAAAGGAATTGAAAATGTATTATTTCTATTCAAAAGCATTCAAAAACGACAAATTTTAGATTAAAATTTTGAAAATTATTAATAAAATGGTATTTTTAATTGGTTTCTAATAAGATTATCCTACTTTCGATTTTTAATCCTAAATCATTCAAATTCTAGACTCTTAAATTAAAAATTACGTTTTTCAATTTAGAACTGATAAATATATTATTAATAAGTATCATATGTAATAAAATCTCTACAAAAAACTCTTCCATTTTGAAGATTAAGGATTCAAAGTTCTATAATTTAACAAAATTACAAATGAATATTCTTGAATTTTGTAAATATAGAATTATTGCAAATTATTCAGTTCTCAAGATTTATATTTTTAATTTATGTAATTTTGAACATTTCTTTTCGAAGTGTTTAATTTTGAAGATTTACAAATTTCCCTTTTTTGACCAATTTGCAATTTAAAATTTATTAATTGTAAAGATTTTAATAATATGAAAAACCAAAAGTAAAGTTTTAAATAAAAAATCTTCCAAATTGAGAAAATTTCAAATGTAAAAGGCATCGAAATTACAGAACTTTTCATTGTAAAGCAAAATTAAAAACACTCTTTAATTAGAAAAAAATTACAATTAAGATTTCTGCCATTTTGAAGATTCACAATTCAAAATTCTTGTATTTTAAAAATGTCATTCAAGTTTCAAAATTTATGTTTAAAGGTATACATTTTGATCTTTTTCTAAACAGTTTAAATTTTAAGCTTTACAATTGAAAACTCTTCTGTTTTAAGACTTTGTAATATAAAATTAATCAAATTTTAAGGTTAATAATTTTGAAAATGTATAAATAAAAAAATTTCGAAAATCAAGAACAAGAGAAAAATAAAAAACAAAAGTTAATAATTTTAAGGAGGATCTTAAAAAATAAGTAATAGCTTATAAATGCTTATAAATAAGTATCCAGTAGTGGCTTCTACCAGTTAATTTTGAATGTCCGTAATATATGTATATCATTACACATATTTTGTCCAGATATTATGTCATACTTGTAAAATTAATTATAATTATGTATAATCAAATAAACACATAAATTCTAATGGATATTTATTAATTGTACCAGTCGAAACAAAATATTGTTCGGAAATTATTTCCATTCAAAAGCTAATAAGTTATAATAAAAATGAAAAATAACAACATTTTAAAAACTAATAACTAATAATTTAGAAAATGATCTTAAAGTCAGATCCAATCAATTGTTATGCCCAGCTCTGATAAGAATTTGATATTTAAATTCGAACTAAAGAATTTCTGTTCTATTGCGAATGAATTCGAATATTATTAATAATTTATTTAAGAAACATGATCTCGATTACAAATTAGGCGAAGTGGAATTTTATCACGTAAATAATTTGTTTCAAAAATGGAATAAAAAAATTATATCTACTTGCTATTTTAATATGAGTCAATACAACACACCCGGTGTAATAGTAAAATCAAATTATGCAATTAGGAATATAACACTCACCTTGTCAGTGAAATGTATCTACGGCAATGTTGAGCATGTTTACTAAGAGACATTATCGCGCGATGTGATTTTTTAACTCGATCAAGCTCTTTTAGTTATTTCCCACTCGATTCGTCACTGTCAACAATTTCAAAACATTATTAACTTAAAACACTTTTTCTAATATTTTTATAAATGATTTCAATTGAAAATAATTATTCTAAAATCAATTTTATAAACATTCTTATATTATTTTGTATAAAATTAATATAAATTATTATAAATTTAACAATAAAAATTAAATAATAAATAAATCTAGTAATTAAAAAGATTAAGAAATGATCACCCAAGAAGCTGGAAAGTCTCTTGAAAAATTACATCATCTTCAAAAAGTCTAAGAAATTTAATTAATCCACATTTTATCTCACCAAAAAAAATTTTCTTTAAATGTTAGACATATTGCCGAAATTTGAAAATTCTGACCTTTTAATGCAGAAATGAAGCCACTCGTGTCGATTAAAATTATTTCATCTCGAAGATTTCAGTAGTCTTTTTAAGAACTATTTCACTATTGTCTAAATATTTGTTATTGTTTATTTTAAATTATCACCAATTCACTACACTATTTAAAAATATTTTTTTAAATCTCAGTTTTGTTAATTTTATCACTATAAATTATTTATCCAACAACTTATTTTCTTTATTTATACTGAATTTATAAAACACTTATTCAAAAATAATCGCGATTGCTAGAATGTTCTTTGGTTTACTAAAGAAGCGAAGAACTTGAGTTGCTCTTTATAGACGATGACCACGTCAACTGACGTCGTATATTCACTTGAAAATAAAATCATGCGATTACGTCTACGTCGTTAGAAGTGTTTTTGGCACACGTGGTTTGCGCCTAGCGGTTCATCGCTTCTAAGAAGTCGAACATTCGAAAATATTATTTTTTTTGTTTGTATACATATATATTCTTAAACGCCCTTTGTTTATTTACACTTTAGTGCAATCTACATACACGATTAAAAAAGCGTAATTTTATTGATCATTCCAAACATGTTTCTTTCATCTGGTAGCCATTTTTTGAAAAATGCTTGAATTTTAATAAATGATGGCTTTTTTCAGGAAAAATATTCTCTGCATCTCTGTTGTTTCCATTTTTAAAAGTTTCAATTTTGGAATAAGAAAATATCTTTTAAACAAATAAATATTTACATATTACTTACTTATTTTTAAGTTGCAAAAATTGAATTGTAGGGCATGTTTTTTTTTTGAAAGAATAATCAACGTTTTATTCAAATTCAAACATTTTTTTTAATGATTAAGAAGCGACAATAAAAAAATACGATTATAAAAATAATGGTTGAAATCGTTATTTTTCCTAAATTAAAAACTTTTTTCATAACAAATAATGTTTTTCTTTTAAATGATATGGTTCGTATCATTTCATTTCATAAAATCGTAGACATTTTTTTTTGTTGAGATTTGATTTTTGGCACGACACTTGGAATAAAAGGTGTCACTGACTTGTCCCTTATATGCATGAGTATAATTAAATTTGAAAAAAATGGAATAAGAATATTTTAAAATGTCAATAAATCCATGAAGGATTAAAATCAGATAATTTAATACAATGATAAATAATTGGTTTATTAATTATTAAAATAATACTCAAGTTAAAAAAATGTATAATTTTGAAAGTTTGTTGTGAGTGCAAGTGCGTTGCTCTTTTTTGGCATGTATAATAAAGTATATTGTTTATTAGTCAGTTTATTCATAGTTTATTTACCTTTTCTTCTACGATGCTTAACTTTTGAGAATTTTATTATTCAGTTCAGGATAAATACACATAGGAATTTATGAATGAGACGCATCAATTTTATTTTTATTCTGCAAATTCATTACAGCGTAAATGTTTTAATGAAATGTTCGCTGATAAACAAAATTTTTAGGAATATTTATAATTATTTAACTATAATAATTTTAATAATTTCGTATTTTGACTGCAGTATGATTCTAAGGGGAAAATATTTTACTTTCACAGATATAACACTTAATAATGACAGGAAATTCATGAAATTTTCAATTTATTTTCAAAAGAAAAAAATTCCACAAAAATGTGTTACTTTTCAAATAATTTTACTTTTACATAATTAATTTCCAATTTTGACAGAAAACTGTAATGTTTTTTGAAAATTTGCTTTATTACTAAAGTGTGAATGTTTTCATCAAATGGTCGTTGATGAATAAATCTGGGAAGAATATTTGAATAATTATTTGACTGCATTATTTTTAATAAAATCGTATTTTTACTACAAAAAATTATTAAATTTTACCTTAATTAAAAAAAATGAAAATGTTTAAAAATATTTCTATTATACAATAAATTGTTTTAAGGGTATTTTTTCACTCAAAAAGATTCTTAATTTTTTTCATCTAATCTACGTTGGTAAAACTATTTTTTAAAGAGTTCATTGACTACAGTGTATTTTGACAAGTTTGGCGTTTTTTACTATAGAATGAATGTTTTTATTGAACGTACTTCGCTATACATGAAAAAAAGAATATTTGAGGATTTATTAATAATTATTCAAAAACCTTAAATTTAAAATGAAAGAATTGTATGTAATTTCACAACTGTGATATTAATCAAAGAATAACACTTTCAGTTGTAAAATTATGTTCCTACAGGAAATTATGTAATTTTCACAGATTTAATTAAAGTCACCATTGTATGTTGAAACGTTTGAAGCAATTTAATTGTTTTCAATTCGTCTGACCCTTAAGTCAACAACGCATATAATCATTTTATACGAAATAAAAATCAAAATATGTATGCTTCTTTCATATTAAGAAAATCATTGAAAACTTTTTTTCTAGAGACTCGATTTTTGGCACAACACTTAGAGTAAAAGGTGTCACTGACTTGTCCCTTGTAAATGCATAAGTAAAATTAGAACTAAAAAAAACTTGAAATTATTTTCAAATATCAATAAATCGATTGAGCATTAAAACCAGCTTATTTGTTACAGTTATAAATAATCCGTATATTATTTATTAAATTATTACTTAGTTAAAAAAAAGTATGATTTTCAACATTTGTTGTGAGTACGAGTGCGTCGATCTTTTTTGCATACAGTACAGTATTTTGTTTATTAGTCAAATAGTCATCAATTTATTTATAGTTTATTTACTTTTTTTCTACGATGTTAAACTTAAAGAATTTTATTATTCAGTTGATGATGGTGAATATTTTTTTGAGGCGCAAAATTTTTATTTTTACTCTGCAAATACATACATTTTCCTCGTAAACTAACTGGTGCAATTTTAATTTAAGACGAAGTTAAAAAAAAAGTGTGAACGATATTGATGGTTTTTGTAACGATTTGCGTCGTACATGGACAGTAATTTAAAATAATAATGTTAATAAAATTGTCTGAAATGCCCGTAAAAGTAAAATAAGTGTTTTTATTTCACAAGAAAAGCATATAAATTCACTCGTTTTGTGAACAATACCTCTTCTTTCGTCTATTTTCAGAAAATTTCCATTTTTCCCCTTCATCATGTATTTTTGTTCAACTGCGAACAGAATTAATAAAATTCAAAAAAATATTCACCTATTTTTGTTGAAAGTGAATTCATTTTATTTGAAAAATCTAGATTTGTGTTTTTGTTTCAGAATTCATGCCTTTTAGTAAAAAATTCGACTTTTTGATTGATGTTTTAAATATTTTGTTAAAAATTCATTTTTACTTTTTGGTAGAATATAAATTTTATCAACTGAATATTTAATTATTATATTTTTTGTTGAAAATTGATCGCTTTTAGTTGAAAATTGAACTATTAAATTTTTAATTGAGAATTCATCTTATTTGGTTAAAAACGCAGATACTTGTTTAAAAATCGAACTATTTTGTTAAAATTTCATTTTATTGGTTAATGATTTAACAAATTTGTTAAACATTAATTCTTTTTTGGAGAAAAATTAATATTTTAAACTGGAAATTTAAGTATTCCATTATTGGTTACCAGTTGATTATTCTTAGTTGAAAATTATATAAGTTGGTAGAAAATTAATCTTCTTCATTGAAGTTTGACTGCTTGGTTGAATATTCAACTACTATGTTAAAAATTATTTTTTTTTCAGTTGAAGATCCAATCTCTTTGCTTGAAAATGCAACAATTTTGTTGAAAAATAGTTTTTTTTTTGATGAAAATAATATTTTTTCACTGAAAATTTAACTATTCTACTGCTGTTTAAAAATGTTAAATTCACATTAAAAATTACGTATTTTTTGATAATTTGTTTGTTCTTTGTTAAAACTTTTTTATTGATAGTTTAAAGTTTAAAAATGATTGGTTTTTAGTTGAAAATTCAACAAGTTGGTTGGAAATTTATCTATTTTTTTGACAATTCGTTTTTGTCCTAAATAAAAAATTAATTTTTTAAAATAAAAATTTAACTGTTCCATTTTTAGTTAAATTTTTTTTTAAATCTTTAAAATCTTTTTTAGTTGAAAATTCATGTATTTTGTTGGAAGTTCTATCTTTTTACTTAAAAAATCGCTCCTTTTGGTTACAAATTGAAGTATTAGGTTTAAAATTTAATTATTTTCTATAAAATTGATGTGTTTGGAAAGAAAATTCGTCGCTATGATTGAAATTTTAACTGTCTTATGAAAAGTGCTTCTTTTGACTTAAAAATTCAACTATTCGTTTAAAAATACAACTATTTTTAGGTAAAAATTAAATTATTTTGTTGAATATTCGTTACTTTTACTTGAAAATTTAACTGTTTGTTTGTAAATCCTGGTTCTTTGTTGAAAATTAATATTTTGTTGTTGAAAATTCTATTTTTAGTTGAAAATGAAACTAGGTTATTGAAAATTAATGTAAATGTAACTATTTTGTTTTGCTTTTTTTGAAAAGAAAATTCTTCAACAATTTGGTTGAAAAAATAACAATATTTTTCTTGATTCGTTTTTGTCTTAATTAAAAATTAATTGTTTAAACTAAATATATAACTGTTCTATTTTTGAGCTTTTGGTAGAGAATTAATTTTTATTGTTTGTAAATTCAATTATTTGGTTGTTACTATTCAACTAGTTTGTTGAAAATTCGTAATTTTTTATATAAAACCATTTTTTGTTTAAAAATGCAAGTTTTTATCATTATCGTATAAAATTTAATTATTTAAAAAAAATTCAACTATTTAAAAAAAAATTTATTATTTTGTTTAACATTCTTCGTTTTGACTGAAAGTTTTAAACGTTTAGTCGTAAATGAAACTTTCTGTTGTAAGATAATATTTTTTATTCAAATTCAGCTTTTTGGTAGTTGATAATTCATCTTTGTGGGTCGAAAATTCAATGATGTGATTAGAAACTGAACTATTTTTTTAAAATTCTACTTTCTAGATTAAAAAATCATCTATTTTGCATTGAAATCCATCTTTTTTAGTAGAAAATTCTTGGTTGAAAATTCAACTATTTGGTTAAAAATGCTATTCAAAATGCAAGAAAATTCAACTATTTGGTTTTTGGGTAAAAAATAAACAGTTTTCTATCAAATTGGTCCGTTTTGATTGAAGGTTGAACTGCTTGGTCGTGAATGCAATTGTTTTATTGGTAATTATTTTTTTGAACATTCAACTATTTGGTTGAAACTTCAACTATTGTGCTGAAAATTCGTCTTTTTGTATTAAAAAGCAATCTTTTTTGAATAGAAAATGCATAATTTTTGGTAGAAAAGATTTTACTGAAAAATTCAAATATGTTGTTGAAAATTCATTTGATCAAAAATTCACCTTTTTCGCCTTGAAATGCATATTTTTTGGTTGAACTTTGAACTATTAATTGAGAAATTATCTTTCTTGTTTAAAAATAAACTTTTTCTTATTTAAAATTAAACTGTTTTGTACAAAATTCGATTTTTTATCTTAAAAACGCAACCCTTTCGTTGAAAATAATAAAGATATATACATTGAAAAATAATTTTCTACTAGAAGATATAAATGATTAATGTCTTTTAGTGAAAATATACGGTAAACTTTTACTTATTCCAAGGACCGAGAAACGTAAGTATTCGGTTATTCCAAGTATGTAGCCCCCCCCAACTCTTCCGCAAGTCTTGGGGTACTTTGTCAAGCAAGAAACGATGGCTAGCGCTCTTCGAGCCTCTTTTTAAATTGTCAGCCACTAACGCGGGCGATACCGTACAGGGGCAGTGGTAGGAGGTGAAGGAGCTTCGCCACTTGGAATATCTGACCCTGGGAGACTTGGAATAAGTGAGAGTTCACTATAACTATTTTTTTTAAAAAGCAAATAGTATTTCAACTTTATATTGGATTCAATATGGCACCTAATATAATAATTTTATTAACAATAATTTATTCCCATATTTTCTAGGAAAATTACTCTCCTTACCTTGTTTTTAAAAACATTTTGGCCTGTTGAGTATATTAGAAAGGCAAGGGGTGGAAAAATTGTTCAATATACGATCTATTTTTCAGGAGTTTGAATTTTGATCTAATTTCCGCAAATAAAGGTGAACATTCGTTAAATTAAGAATTTATAATAAAAATGACAAAAAAAGTAGTCTTACCGAATATAACGTTTTTTGACCAACATTTTTTATTTCCCCATTTTCGTTAGACTTCACTCTAATTTTTTTTATTAAAATGCACCTTTGCTTATTTCCATCCTGACACATCTTTGATTTTTCGAGGGGTATTAATACAAAAAATGTAATATTAAAAATAAAAATGGTTATTTAATTTCGAATGACCTTTCTGCATTTAGGTATTGAAAAGCTTTTGATTTTATTTTCAAGGAGGAAACTTCATGGTCATGCTAACTTCGATTTTGATATATTTTATCGATAGGTATGTTCCAGTTATGTTCATTCACTTCAGTTCGCATTTATTGCATCGTGGATGTCAGTTGATGTCAGGTTCTCTGACAAATTACTTTTCTCGCGAATTCTCTTTGATATTAAGACAGTATCAAATTTTACACATGTGGAATAACAGAAACTAGATTTTCGAAAATGTCTCACGAAACACCAAGGTCATCTGCTGGTCTTTCTACCCCAAGAACATATGCTGAAATTTTTAGTGACTTAGATATTTTCAAAGAGGCCGACTGTTATCAAAAACCATTAAGCAAACTTATTCACAACAATCTAAAAGTGAGTTTCTAATCATTTATGTTAATAATAATATTATATTAATTAACTAATGAGTAAATTAATTAATTATTTGAGGTTTGAATCAATAATTAACCACTGTAAGTTGCATTGTTCACTCTAGGGAGAAATCGCCTATATTTTTACTTCAAAAAATGTAATTAATTTTCTTGATAATATATCACCGCACCAAGGCCCTTCATAAATTAAAATTTTTTTTATTTTGAAATTTTGAACTACGTAGCCCTCTTTTATTAGGATCCTTAAGTGTAGACCCCCCCCCCCACAATCTTACCTAATTTTTGCCGGATAAATTTTCTGAGTGAATTTATTAAGGCTAGTTGATAAAAAGAAAATATTTCGATTTTAAATCGAAAACAGTTATATTGAACAAAAAAATACAAACTTTTAACAAAACAGTTGTATCCTCAAAGAAAACAGATTCATTTTTACAAAAAATTTGCAGTTTTAACCAAAAAAGGTGAAATTTTAGCTAAGAAGATTAATTTTCTATCAAGAAAGACGAATTTTCAACAAAATACATCAATTTTTACCTAAACAGTTGAACTTTTAAACTTAAAATGATCAATTTCTAACCAAGAATGAAATGGTAAAATTCTAATTAAAAAATAATAATTTCTGATCCAAAAGAAGAGCTTTCTACAAAATAGATAAATTTTCATCCAAATAATTAAATTTTCAACCAAAAAGATACATTTTCACCCAAGAAGATTAATTTTTTACTAAAAAAGATGAATTATTTTCAACAAAAAACATACATTTTACATAAAAAAAATATTCAACGAATTGCATAAGAAGAAGAGATTTCAAAACAAAAGTTGAATTTGCAAACAAATAATTGAATTGTCGATCAATAAGATCAACTTTATACAGAAAATACGAAGGGTCAACAACATATATACATTTTTATACAGATTGTAGAATTTTTAATCAAATAGATTGATGTTCTCCAAAAAAAGACGAAATCTCAACAAATGACATAATTTTTTAACCCAAAAGTCGAATTTTGAAACTGAAGAAGATCAATTTTCAAACAAAAATGCAATAGTTAAATTTTTATTTAAAAAATTAAGCTTCAAGCCAAAAAAAAACTTTTTACAAAAAAGTGGATAATTTTTAACCAAATAATTGAGTTATTAACCAAAAAGATAAATATTGAATCAATAGGATTACGTTTATACTAAAAAAGACGAATTCTCAAGAAAATACATATTTTTTAATAAAACAGTTGATTTTTTAACAGATTTGATTTTTCACAAAAAATGTGAACTTTAAACAAAATACATAAATTTTTAACCAAATGGTTGAGTTTTCAATCAGGAGAATTAGATTTCTACAAAAAAAAGTTTCAACAAATTACATAAATTTCTAACCTAATAGGCGAATTTTTAAAGTAAAACAAAAAACAATTTTTAATCCAAAATAAGATAGTTACATCTTTATTAAAGAAAAATATTTTCAATAAGAAACGAGTTTTCTATCAAGCATTTTAATTTTCTATTAAATTCTTGAATTTTCAAGCCAAAAAGACGAATTTCTAGTTTTTAACCAAACAGTTGAATCTATGTGCAAATCGTTAAATTTTGAGTATAAAAATGAATTTTTAACAAAAAAAGAATTTTTTAATAAAGTAGTTAAATTTGTAACCAATGATATGATTTTTTAAATTAAAATGATGAATCTTTAACCAAAAAATGGAATAGTTGATATTTAAACTAAAAATATTTTAATTTTTAATGAATAAAAACTAGTTGAATTAAAAATGTAACTATTCCATTTTTAGTAATTAAACCTTCTTTGCTAATAGACTATATTTCTTAGTTAAAAATGCAACTGTTTGACTGGGAAATAATCTGTTTTGGTTCAGGATTCAACTGTTTTGATAAAAATTCTACTTTTTGGGTTGAATTCAATTACATAGTTAAAAGTAGAAGTACTTTGTTATATTTTATTTTCTTGGTTGAAGATAGATAATTTTAATTTAAAATTCGTCTTTTCTGGTTAAAAAACGAAATATTTGGTTAAAAGTGAAACCACCACTCTTTATCATACATTTCTTATAAACTATTTGTCGCCACACTTTCCTGTGGTATACCTCTTTAGCTTCCTTTACATTCACACATTCTCTCATGCAAGCTCTTGTGTTTTCATGGAATTTTATATCTTTTCGGTTTATGGTCTCGTTCACACATTCCCGCCATTCTTTCTTCGGTGGGCATCTGGGCACGCTACCATTTACTTTAACTAAAGAAATTTGTTTCCTCAGGGGTTCTTCTTTCATTCTTTTAACACGCCCTAACCATATTAACAAACTTCTCTCATTCTTGTCGAACAGTGTTTCCTACATACTACATTTTTTAGGAATCCTCTCATTACTGCCATTATTATGTACAATATTATATATGTTTAATATAATAGAGATGAGCATTATATATAAACGTTCGCGTTTCGGATAAGCTTTAATCGAGTGCGAAGCACGAGATACTTGAAGAGAATGTGTCCGTTAAATCCGAAGGAGCCTTAACAAAAGAGAATTCACAATCACCAAATTACAGTTGTCGATGGTTTGGCACCACACAAAAAAAAACTATTTGTAATTTATGAGCGGTCGATTATTAAAACTAATAGTTCAATAACATATTTTTTTAAATAGGATTGGACTCATGAAAATCCAGAACGTGACTTGTCATGTGGAAATTTGAAGGTAAAAACACATTTTTATTATTTAAACATTTTTTAAGTATTTGAAACAAAGTTGAAGTTAATAGTTCTCCAACGACAAGAATTTTGGAAAAGAGCCATTTTTTGAAAATAAAAATCTTCTGCTTCCAAATAAAGACAGTTGTGTTGAATGTGAATGGAAATTCTCGCACAAAATCGCAACTCTAGAAGAAAAATTAGCAGATGAAAGCCAGATAAGAAATCAACAAATGTGAGGGAAATTTAATATTTTAATTTTGCTCCAATTAAAACATATGACAAAATTTTAAGAAATTATTTTATTGTAATGAACTAAAAAGAATAAAGTTCTTATATTATGGAATTAATTCAATTGACAGGTAAATTATAAATTTAGTTTTTACCTATAATATACATTTTATTTGGAGACATTTATTGTATATTATTATAATTTTAAGGAAGATTATTACAGAACACGAAAAAAACATTCAAGAACGACTTGCTGAAAAAAATAAGGAAATAGAATATCTGAAGCAAGAAAGACGAAAAGTAGAGGTAGAATGTGCTGAATCGAAGGAGCATTTGGAAATCACAACTAAGCATTTAGACAATCTTGAGAGCTCTTTTAATGACGTCCACGAGTAATTAAACCAAATCATAATAAAATAAGAGGGGTCAAGTAATGACAAATTTCCTAATACCTTCTCAATTTGTGTCTTATGAGACTATAAAAATATTTCATTTAACAGAATCTTGAGAAAAATTTTCAAAATTAATTTAATAGTATTTATACAAATATATATGTCAAAAACAAGTTAATCTGATGATTCCTATTTGAAGTTGCACAACTTTGAACATTTTGTTGGAAAATTTTCAATATTGTAATCGGAAGGATGCAAAGTTGAAAAATATTAAATTTTTCAATGGTTTTTCGAGAGAATTCATTGTATGTAGGCTTCCAAATTGGAATTTTTATTTTTAAAATTCACAATTATATGTAAAAAAAACAAGTTGATCTAATGATTCTTAATTAAAATTGCACAACTTTGAACATTGTGTTAAAAATTTATCAATACTGAAATAGGAAAGATGCAAAGTTGAAAAATATTAAAATTTTTTAATGGTTTTTTGAAAGAGTTCCTTTTATGTAGGATTTCAAATTGGAATTATAAAACAATTAAATAGTCAAGTGTAACCATTCAAAGTAAAGGAAATTATTCAATTACTAAAGTATCAATTGCAGATATTCTTGAAATTATCCAATATAATATTTTTCAAATTTAAATGAATTATTTTTTTAAGTCTTCAACTAAAAATCCGACAATTTTAATGTTTTATGTTAAAAATTAAAATAAAAAAATTATAAAAAACAAGACACCAATGATTTTATGTTCAAAATGCAAAATTATAAGCAAAATAACATTCGAATTGAAAATTCAAAATTGTTTTTTGTTTCTTGATGCAGTTTTAAATGGTCAATATTTTGGATCATTTTCAAATAAAAATAATCCAATTTTCAACGCCCAGTTCTAAAATCTTCTCAATCTTAAGGCTGGAATTTGACAAGTATTTTATTTTTTATTTTTCATTGCTTTAAATTTATTCTGGAAATGCATACATTTTGAACGAAATAGAAGACTTTTCAACCAAGAAGCTTAATTTCCTACAAAAAAAAAAACGAATTTTCAACAATTTACATACGTTTTTAAGCAAACAGCTGAAGTTTCAAACTAAAAAATATCAATTTTTGGACTAAAGATGGGATGGTTACATTTTCATTAAAACAATAGTTAAATTTTCAGCAAAAAAATAATTTTCAATAAAGTAGTTCAATTTTTAATCAGAGATGAGTTTTACCTAAAATAATAAATCTTCAACTAAAACAGAATAGGTTCCTATCAAAAAGTTTATTCATTAACTCATTAACTCAAAGCAAAAAATTTAGAATATTTAAAACTTAAATTATATCAAAAATCTGCAGAATAATGCATTCAAATAAACTATAATTTTAAATTGAAATTATACCAATTTTAATGATGATAAATATATCATTAGTAAGTATCATATTATGTAAAAATGAAACTTTGTAGAAAAAAAATCACTGTTTTTCACTGTCCAAAATTCATGAATTTGAAGTATGTATTATAAACTTTAAAAGTTTAATTATTTTAAAAACTTTTAAAATTATGACCTTTCTAGTTGGGAACTTTCAAAATTGAAGCGTTAAAAAGTGAATAATTCAAAACTTTGTTTAGAAATTGATGTGTTCTCAAATTAGGATTTTGAAACTAAATCGTTTAAAATAATCAATTTTCAATTTTCGCGTCACGGTTTTTAAAATTCAATGATGATTATTAATAATTATATACCATGTTTATTATCGAATCACATGTAGGTATTAATTTTACATTTTAATCACTTTTAAATTAATAATTGTTCTGCTTCAAAAGTTTTATTTTTCAATTTTTGAATACTTCAAATTTAAAATTCTGAACATTTCAGGGCTCATTTTTGTGTAAAAACGGCTTCACTTTTTAATTAGAATAAAACGAAACCATTGAAAATTATAATGCATAATTTATAATGTTTCTCTTCTCTTATTTTTCGCTATCAAATTATAAAATCATATAAAAGCTTTAAAAAAGTCTACTCCTCTATTATTCCCTTTACAACATCTAAAAGATGGCAATTCTTCAATTAAAATGATTACATTCTGTCGAGAAATAAGAGACACTTTTATTATTAAATTCTTTAGGTACTGTAGAAATTCAAAGTTAATTAAAAAAACATTATTTCCTCAGGAAGTATGAAAAAGCCAAACAAGCAATTTTTGTACTGCAGAGAAATGTTGAGATATTAAAGGAGAGCATCTCAGAGCACGGAGAATGTATCAGACAAAAGCACAATCAATTTTCACAACTAAAGGACCATGCGATCGAAAGGCTGAATTAGTACGTTATAAACAATTATTTTTCAATTTCGTTTCCTTTGTCTGAAAATAAAAAAAAAATCAATATGAAATAACAGAGTGGCCGAAAAACATGTTCAAAATACACTTATTTTCCTCTGACAAAATTGTCATTTTTCCTGACCATTAATATTTAATGGTCAGCATTTGAATTCTGTAATATTTTTAACATAGAACTTTTTATAAAATAAAACGATTTTAGTTTAAAATAAAAAATTTTTAAATTTATTTACCATTTATTTTCACCAAAAAAATTACTTTTCTACCATAAGATATTAATTCCCAATTCAAAAGGACGAATTTCTAACAAAACAGATTTAATTTTTAACTAAGAAGGATTGATTTTCAACAAAATACCTAATGTATCGACAAAATGATTAAATTTTTTAGAAGACAGTTACATTTTTAACCAGAGCGTATAAATTTTCTATAATAAAAGATGCATTTTTAAAGAAATGCTTGCATTTTAAACAAAATAATTAATTTTCTAACGAAATAGTTTAATTTTTAACCTAACAGTTGTATTTTTAAACAAAAAAATTATTACAAATTAACCATAAACAGTTTCATTTTCAAAGAGATAGTTGAACTTTCAATCAAAAGAGCCAAATTTTCAACATAATAGTTGAAGTTTTAACCAAATAGATGAATTTTCAACCTACAAAAATGAATTCTAAACAAAATACAATAGCTGCATTTTTAACAAAAAAGATTAAATTTATGCTAAAAGAGATGAATTTCGAGAGAATACATGAATTTTCGAAGAACCTTAGACGGCAGTTGAAATTTCAATCTAAACAGATGACTTTTCTACCATTCGAGATGAGTTTTTTTATCCGAAGAGACAAATCTTTAATTCAGCAGTCGAATCTTTGACCGAAAAGATAATTTTTTAACAAACTACTCGAATTTTAAACAAAATTTATAATTTTTTTAGAAGATATTTGAATTTTCCACAAAAAATATGAAATTTCAATAAAAAAGGACGAGATTTATGTCTAAATAGGGGAATATTACATAAAACAGTTCACTTTTTGATAAAAAAGATGACTTCAAACAAATACTTGAATTCTCAACATAATTTAAAGCTCTCAAAGTCGAAACAATTGCAATAAATTGCAACAAAAAAAGATTAATTTTCTACCAAACATTTCAATTTATAAGCCAAAGAGATGCTTTTTTTATAAAACAGTTGAATTTTTTACCCGAAAACGTACATTTTCAATAAAAAGGTGAATTCTAAACGAAAAATGTAATGGATGAATGTTTAACGAAAAAGATGAAAATTCTACCAAATGAGATAAATTCTAAATATAAAAAGACGAATTTGCAACCAAGGAGATTAATTTTCTACTAAAAAGACAAATTTAACAAAATACATGAATTTTCAAACAAATAATAGATTTTAAACTGAAAAGATAAATTTTTAATCGAAAATGGGAAGTGAAGAAAGAAAAGGAAATTAATTTAAATGGTTGAACTTTGAAACCAAAATACGATTTTCCTGCATTTGCAACCAAACAGTTGCATTTTTAACTAAAAAAGAAGAAATTTCAAACCAACAACATTAGTTTTTTACCAAAAAAGATAAAGTTGTTACTAATGACAAAAAGTTTTCAACCAAAATTAGAAGTTACAATTACACTTAAAAAATGAATTTTAATCCAAAAAATAACAAATTTTTAATAGAATAGTTACATTTTCAATCAGAGATGAGCCTTAAATCAAATGAATACATTTTTGACAAAGTGATTTATCTTTTATGCCGAAAAATTGTATTAATGTTCAATTAAAGAAGACCAATTTTCATCAAAATGATATTTTGATGAAAATTGATCTTATGTAAACATTTGACCAAAGAGATGCATTTTCAAATAAGATAAAATTAGTAATCTGCAACTGGAATATTTAAATTGTAAATTAAGAAAATTAATTTCTTAACCAAAAAAAAGTTTTCTCAGCTAAAGGCACAAATCTCCAACTAAAATAATGAATCTTCAACACAAAAATTAATTTAAAAAATTGGTTTAACCTTCAACTGAGTAGTTCCATTTTCAGCGAAATATGGTGAACTTTCAACGAATAATGTAACAGAAGATATTTAAACCAACAAAGATTTTAATTTTAATTCGAAAACAGTTGACTTTCACAAACAAGCAACAATTTTTTACTTAAATAGTTGAATCCTCAAAGAAAATTAATTTGTAACCAAACATTTGCATTTTTAGCCGAAAAAAGATAAAATTATGAAACTAAAAAGACTAGTTTTTTAAAAAATAGTTCAACTATTTACCAAAAAATATTTCATATAAAATATCAAATCAAGAATTTATTTTAAAAATTCCCTAATTTGTCTCTGACTATTAATACTCAAAGACCAGAATCGTAATCTTGTAACATTTTTGATATAGAATCTGTTATAAGCGGTATAAGATAATTACAAAATAAATCTGGTAAATTGCAAATTTATTGTCCTCGACAGTTATTTCAAGTGCCTCTCTGATTTTTAAGATTTTTTTCAAAATTCCTGATTTTTTCCAAAAAATAACATTTCTTGAAATTACTTGAAATTCCACTACCAAATCGTCTATAATTGGTATGGTCTTTTAAGGAGATTAAAAGGTATCAGGAACACTGTTAAGGAATCAATTTTGAGATATAATCGCATTACGATTCGTAATACGATTTAGTTTAATGATCTTTGGTAGCTTGGAGAATAATTATGTATTTGAACGTTTATAGGAAACATTGAAGCTTTTAAGTTGTAATTAAGTTTAATTAAATTTATATCGAAATAATCAGAGGTACAAATTTTACAAAAATAACAGTTTTTAAAAAATTGCAACAATTGTAAAATAAAAATAAAATTATAAAATAGATGAATTCTTAAAACAAAATTACGAATATTTAATGAGAGTGGCTTTTTCAGATAAGAATTATTTTTTAGTTAATAAAGAAAAAAAGTTTCATCCAAAATAATCTTTCAAGACAAAAAGATTTTTCTTTTAAAAAGTGGAATTTACCCAAAAATTACGAATTTTTATCAATATAAATACTTGAATATTTGAAATATTACTGCTATTTTAAGCAACCAGTTGCATTTTCAACCAACAATTTTTAATGAAAAACATTATTTCTTACTAAAAAACATGACTTTTCAAGAAAATACATAAATTTTAACCAAATCAATAAATTTTCAACCTAGAGGATTAATTTTCTACCAAATATAAAAATTTTAACAAAATGCATTATCAACAAAGTAATTAAATTTATACCCAAACACATAAATTTGCTACAAAATATTTCAACATTAGACCAAATAGTAAGGTTTTTTATAGTCAATTAGTAAAATTCAAATAGTATGTTTTCTACAAGACAATTACATTTTAAAACTAAAAATGTGAATTATCAATATAACATTTAATATGCAACCGTAGCAGATTAGGTTTTATCCATAAAATTTTAGTTTTAATCAAGAAAAATAAAATTTCTATGAAAAATTAATTTTTTAGGAAAATCTAATTCTCATTAAGAAAGTTGAATTTTGAACCAAAAAGGATAATTGTAAAGCCTGTTATAAATAAATAGGAATTTTGATATATTATTTTTTAAGATAAAAATTTTTCTTAAGATTGCTGGGAATATTTAAAGAGATTCTTTATTTTGAAAAATTAATTTTAAGAGAATGATTCGAAATATTTCGAAACATTGCAAAAGATTTTAAACGTTGTCAAAAATTAATCCGGGTGATTTTAAGACAATTTCATAAATAATTTGAGACAGCTAAAAACATATTTCGAAATTTTAGAAGTTTTGCAGAGATTAATATATATTTTATTAATTTTGAAAGATTTCCGAAAATTTATCAAATATTTTTAAATGTATTCCAAATGTCAAAAAGTCTTAAAAATCCTTTTAACCGACTCAAATTTTTCCTTTAATTTGACAAAATGTTGAAAAATAACTAGATAACTAGATAATATTTCTACATAACTGAAATCTTTAAAAATCGTTTAGAATTTTCTCGAGAAACGTAGGGAAAACTTATTTATGTAACCTTTAAGTAAATTGACAATAATACTTAATAAATAAATATAAATTAGAAATTTCTGTTTTGTATTAAAAATTAATTTTTCTTTCAAATCATAATTTGCCTTACATTTTTGTTCTTTCTTGAAAGAGAAATTTTTCTTGGTTAAAAATTATGTTTTTCGTTGAGAATTTATCTTTTTAAATGAAAATTCAACTATTTGCTTAAAAGTTTAACTAAATTAAAATAAAATGTGAGTAAATGAAAAATTAAATCTAAAAATTATGTTGTGAATTTTTCGTTTTGGGTTGAACATGAGCTTTTTTGTAGAACATTCATACCATGTTGAAAATTAAAATGTTTGATAGAAAATTCATCTTTTTTGGAAAATATTTAATATTTTTATATTAAGAATACAACTGATTTAAAATTAACCTTTTTTGGTTAAGAATTCAAATGTTTTGTGGAAATATGGATTCGACGTATCTGAAAATTTAAAAAATCTTCTGGATTTTTTTCTATAATCAGAGGAAATTTATATTAATATGTCCTTAAAAACAAATAAATAAAAAAAACATAAAAAATGAATAGATTTTCAAAATTTTTATTCTTTATTTTTATTACATTTTCAGTGCTAATTTGCAATTGGATTTGATGGAGAGAAAATTTTTTTTAGAGAGTTCAAAATTACGTGCAAGTGTTAACGAATCTGAACTTCATGCTCGATCACTGTCAGAACAATTAGAAAGAAAAAATCGAGAAAATACTGAGCTGGTTAGGTATATCTGGCGTCTCTTATTTTTCACTTTTTGAAATAGTAACAAGTTAATTTTTCAGCTAAAAATGATTAAATGTTTATTCCATATTTTTGTGTTTTTTCCAGCATTTGTGAAGGTTTGATAAGCAGAATGGATCTACCTGCAAATCTTTTATTGAAGAACATTATGGTCGACTATGGAGAAGAGCTCGTAAGTCTAAAAGACGACAAATAAAATTTTTCATAAGATTTTATTAAAAAAATAGATTGTGTATCTTTTTTGTATGTTTCGAACAGTAGGACCCTTATAATTAAAGATGGTGCGATCCGTTTTATGCAGACTTTGAATAAAATATTCAATTACGAATAAAATTTGGAAAATATTACTTTTATTTTCAGAATTATAAATAATTTAATTTATTTAGTAGATATAGAGTTGAAAAAAAGAGATAATGTATACTTTTATATATTTAAGGCAGTAGCTCAGTAGTAATTAAAGATATTCACATCCGTTTCATCCAGAGCTTGTATAAAATATTAAATTAAAAATGGATTTTCAAAAATATTATTGTTATTTGCAGAAACATGAGTAATTTTATTCGTTTA
>NC_046658.1:106905660-106908358 GCF_010883055.1 Belonocnema kinseyi
GACTTAAGATGCATGCTTTTGTTCATGTGCATAACCTTTCTTGTCCCGATATCAAGAGATCTGAGCTCGTTCTTCGCCCATGGAACTACTCCAAATGAATAGCGTAGTACAGGGACCGCAAGCATGTTCGTTGCAGACACTTTGTTCCTCGGCGACAGTTCGGAAGACCAAATTTGTCGGATGAGACGTTTGTATCTGCTTCGGAGAGTATCCTTTATAGATGTCACATCTTGAATGCGGCTCTGTGGCACGCCCAGGAATGTATAAGTCTCTCCAGCGCAAAGGTGTCGTATGGCGCTTCTATCAACGAGCTCAGGATCTTCAGGGATGGCATTAAATTTTCCTCGCTTCAAATAAACCTTGGCGCATTTGTCTAAACCAAATTCCATTCCAATTTCGATCTGCAGGTTTGCCGCACAAGTACCCGTCGGAATGGCGAAGTGCTAGAGATAGTGGTAATAATGTAAGGCAAAAGAGGAGTGGGCTCATGGTGTCACCCTGAAAGACACCTCTCTGAAAGGTGACCTTGTCAGTTGTCACACGATTTTTTTCGGAAGAGATAGTAAATCTGGTTTTCCAAAGCGGCATCAATCTCTCTATGCACCCAACTATTTGCGGATGAACCTTTAAGATTTCCAAAAGACAGATGATAAGTCTATGGGAGGCCGAATCGAAAGCTTTCCGATAATCAATCCAGGCCATCGATAGGTCACGCTGGTAGAATGCTGCATCTTTGCAGACACATCTATCGATGAGCAGGTTCTCCTGACATCCTGCTACGCCTTTCTTTGAGCCTCGTTGTTCATATATTTCTTGCCACACAGGTTCAATTGCCCGAACAATCCTATCATTTAGGATAGTTGTGAATATCTTATAAAGTGTGTTCAGACAAGTTATTGGCCTGTAATTCTTCGGGTCAGCTAAGTTGCCTATGTTCGGCAGGAGTATTGTGCGCCCTTCCACCAACCACTCTGGAATTGGCTCTTCCGACTTCAAATATGAGGTGAAAATACGGGCCAAATGCTGATGGGTTGAAGAAAACTTCTACCAACAGAAGGTTTTAATACAATCTGGCCCCGGTGCGGAATAGTTCGTCATCGCTCTTAATACTTTTTTCACCTCCTCGGTAGTGATAGGTGGGTGATAGCGATGGTTCCGCTTACATAGCCCCTTTTACGAAGTAGTTCAGCATGGTTTCGCAGACGTTGCTGCGAAAAGTGCGATAGCTCCGGGTGTTTCTCGCACCGCAGAGCATGCAGCCGTGCCATGTAACCCCGTTCAGGGGCCACACTAAAGCCCTGATTCGCCATTCCGACGGGAACTTGTGCGGTAAACCTGCAGGTCGAAAGTACAAGGTCACTCATGTATTTTACATGGACTATCTTAAGATCTATGCTAAAAACAAAGGGCAACTACTTCGAGCTCTAGGGATTGTCAAACGATATACTAAGGAAATTGGAATGGAATTTGGGTTAGACAAATGCGCCAAGGTTTATTTGAAGCGAGGAAAAGTTAATGGCATCCCTGAAGATCCTGAGCTCGTTGATAGAAGCGCTATACGACACCTTTGCTCCGGAGAGACTTATACATGTCTGGGCGTGCCACAGAGCCGCATTTAGGATCTTACATCTATAAAGGATACTCTCCGAAACAGATACAAACGTCTCATCCGGCAAATTTGGTTTTCCGAACTGTCGGCGAGGAACAAAGTATCTGCAACGAACATGCTTGCCATCCCGGTAGTACTCTATTCATTTGGGGTAGTTCCATGGACGAAGAATGAGCTCAGATCCCTTGATATCGGGACAAGAAAGGTTATGCACATGAACAAAAGCATGCATTTTAAGTCTTCTGTTCCGCGACTCTACATCGCACGCCGTCAAGATGATCGCGGAATATTGAGTCTTGAATGTCTTCACAACACAATTATTCTGAGTACAGCACATAGAGTCGCAAATCGAAGCGGAGGAGGCTGCTGAAACACTTGGACTTAACTTCAGTATTAGGGGCGAGCAAAATGTATCAAATCTTATCTATTTCGAGTACTCACTCCTCAAAGCCCGGATTAAGAAAGCACAAGAGAAAAACTTTCGTGAACAGCTCCTCGATAAGAGGATGCACGGTATCTTCCAGCATTTAGCTCGCATACTATCTAGTTGTCCAACTCATGGGGGAACGACCTACGTCCAAAGGCACAATGCGGCACTAAGAGTGTCTTATTGCCACCTCTGTCACTCTTAGGGCATTAACCTTAATATCACTCCTCTAAACGCTCCTAGGGAAATCGAGTCAATTTTCGAGAATCAGAAGTGCCACATATACTGGAACTTTATATTCTCGACAATTCTTCCTGTTGAACACACAAGGCCTGGCATAGTCCTTATCATCGACGCTCTTGGAGGTGCCAAGCTTTCACTCGTTAATAGCCTAAAAAGCATCCCTGCATGTCAACAATATGCTAAAACACTTGCGGGAAAAATGCAGAAGGCGGTAGTTCTTGGATCGCTCCGTGTTCTCAGGGTGTACGAAACTTTTGCCGGATCGTCGTATTGAATCCGTTAAAGACTGGAACCACCTATCTCACGGTCGTGCGACGTGGTTGTGACTGAAATTTTACCGCGATTTCGCTGGGAGCAGGTGCAATTTTTCAGCTTAGCACCCGCTCCCGGTGAAATGCTGCGGTTGTTCTTATGACAAA
>NC_046658.1:106908458-106916167 GCF_010883055.1 Belonocnema kinseyi
GGTAAGTATCCCCGCCTGTCACGCGGGAGATCGGGGTTCGATTCCCCGCCGGAGAGCCATTCGGTTTGGTTTTGAAGGGCTTCTGCCGAATATGGTTACAAAAATAAATAGGCAGTCGCGAACATTTGTCCAGGGGTGGTCCCGAAGGAATTAACCCCCAAGCGGAGGTGTGAAAACCGTGCCGAAAGCTGAATGGCACCTGGGTGAGGTGTCTAGAACGGTGACTCTGGAATACCGGGCGATCTCTCAGAGTACGCAGCCTTATCCTTGCATGCGGGGCTCTACAAGGATGGACGAACCCCTTTCCCTAGCTTCTCGTGGGAACAACAATGACAACACCAAACATAGTTGTAGTAAGTGCGGTTCAAAACAACAGAACGCGCAGAGCTCCCGACAATGGGTCAGAGAACAATGCCGACCAATATAGAGCTCTGGGAGCCAATGAAAATGGATTCAATGCGATGAATCGGCGGGATCTCGCGACTTTTGGGTGGACGGAGCGACTGAATCACGACTTGCTAGAGTGCTACGATGCGAGTGTGGCCCCTGAACGGGGTTACATGGCACGGCTGCATGCTCTGCGGTGCGAGAAACACCCGGAGCTATCGCACTTTTCGCAGCAACGTCTGCGAAACCATGCTGAACTACTCCGTAAAAGGGGCTATGTAAGCGGAACGCCTACTCTACCACAGCTAGAACAAGCCGGCAACAGAGAAAGAGAGGCGACACTAAGACCAACCGCTGACAGGCATCCAATAGATGAAGAGCGATGCTTTACGACCCGGAGAAACATCAACACCAAGGTTGCTCTCAAGCCTAAAGATCTGGCTGAAATGGATGACGAGCTTCGTGGACATTTTTCCAGAGAATCCGACCTCTGGGCTATCAATTATTGTGTGTATAATGCAGCGAGAGCTTTGGCCGATGCGAACCGTAAAACAACACCAACGGCTGATCATAAGACCAAAAAAGGAATGCATCAACTTGCCATAAAGATAGGCTGGGCAAGACAGTACGCGTCCCGCATTCAGTGTGTGATTGACTACATCACATCTGGCAGGAATTTTACCGCCAAGGTTCGAAAGTTCGCGCGCGAACTCCGGACCCGTTATCACACACTTAACAAGTCAAAGCTGCTGACCATCAGGCAGCATATTGTTGAGAGAATACGGATACTATCTGGCGCTAAGAGAAGTCTAGAGCGGAGGGAAAGGTGAAAATATAAATAGCTTCAAGGAGTTATGTGTTGCCCTCATAACACCTGATAAAGCCCCCTCCCATACACACACATACACACACTTATGGATTAAAAGGGAAAGATTTTATATTTTTTTGTATGTTTAGGGCCATGTGATGAGTTTAACAGCTGATCAAGTTAGCCCTAAGATCAATATTTATTCACCCATATTGAAAAATAAAAGTTTAAATAACGCGGAAATTTTTTTCGTATATGTTAATAAATATTAAAGGATCCTTTGTGGCCTTGCGAAGAGTTGGAGGAAGAAAAAAGTTTATTTATGCAAATAATGATTATCGATGGACACATTTAGGTTTTGTAGCAGAAGTTTGACTTTTAACTTTCTCTGACGGTATTCATGCAATCTGTTTTAACCACAGACCCCTAGAAGTTCGAAGTTGTCTACTCGCTGCGCTAGTGCTACTTTGACACAACTAATACCAGACTGACACCAAAGATATTATATACCTTTGCTGATACGTATGTTAGGCCAAATATGTTTATTTGCATTTCAAGTGCAAAAATTAGTTTTTGCATTATTGGTGCATAATTTTTGTGAGCGATTTTTGTTGTTTTGTCCCACGTTGATAAATATAAATCTCATAGCTAGTCCATTGACAACATTGCAAATTGCTTTCAGGGTTTGATAACAGCACGGTCGGTATTTCTCCAAAATAGAAATTAAAAAAAAACTTTTTTCACTATTCTAATTATTTAGAACCAGAGACAAATTCTTGCATACTTTATATTTATCGTGCAAAATTTTCAACACGATATCTCATTCCGTGTGGACGTAAGTTGGGAAAGAAAACTTCCACTGGTATTTTCTTCAAAAAAATGTTTTCTCAAAATTTCCACTGGAACAAAGCAGAGACATAGACTTTATTACCTCCTCTTTCATTTCCTAAATTTTCAGGACGATACCTCATTTCGTTTGGACGGAAGTTGGGAAAGAAAAATCGAAGACCAGGTTTGGTCACGTGACCCTCTCGTCACATGGCCTTAAAGCAGTAGGATTTTAATAATTTCTGATGCTGCTTTGCGTTTCATGCATAGTTCGTGTAAAATATTTAATTACAAATAAAATTTCCAAATTATAACTGTATTATATGTAAAATTAAAAAAAAATGGTATTTTCTTGTATGTTTAAAGCAGTAGTACACTAATAATTAAATATGGTTCTATATGTTTCATGCACAGTTTGCATAAAATATTTAATTACAAATAAAATTACGAAAAGAGTTTTATTATTTGGATGTATATAAAATTTTAAAAATGCATGGTGTATTTTGTGTATTCTTAAAGCATATATAATAATAATAATAATAATAATAATAAACTGAAGGTGTTCCGCGTTGATGACGCGGTAGGGCTTGAGCTCTCCTCTCATGACTTTGACGGTAATGTTGGAGGTAGCATTTCTACTGACAGGGTTTCCCATGCCAAATAGGCTGATAACGAAGAGGAGAGGGACTAAGTAGAACACTAAAACCCATCAATGAAAAATGGAGAATATATTAAAGATTTTGAAACGCTTGTCGCTTCCCGAGGAACGTCGGGGCGCCCCTAGAGCCACCGCTGGGGGCCAGAGCATGCGGGACGGTGTCCATGGTGAGTTGCGAGATGGTCAGGCAGATCTCACTAATCAAACAGCTGGCCAGCAAGAACATCTGCGACAAACGGTAAGCAGTGGAACATCAACTGTGCCTGCTGAGGATGCTTTGGCTAGCTCTAGCTATTTGCAGTCAACCACCTCGACAGAAATACCGTGGGAGAGCATCAATTGGGATACCACAATGAAAGAGGAATTGGTGCGTCTCTATTATGAAAGTGCGAAGTTTAAAACAAACAAGGAAAGAGGATACAATTTAAGAACAAAATTTGCTGCAAAGTATCATAATATACAAAAGGTCGCACTAAGAGATCTTATCGCTAAGGTGAAAGACATCAGGACTAATCTACATGTTACAGAAGACCGAGCAATGGAGATTAAACAACAGGTTGATTTGGCGTGGAAAAACGACGGCAATGAACATCAGTTAGAGAAAGCCGCGACAAACGGTCAAGCAGCAATTGATGTACTTCCTCAACCTATTCATGATCCAACACCACCACATCCTCCAGAGGTGGATGACCTTATACAACCAGAGGCAGAAGCAGAGGTTCAGTAACCAAAAAAGCGACGAAAATGGACATACCATATGAAGAGAGATGTTATGCGCCTTTATTTTTTGGCAGAGAAATGTGGGCAAAGTGTGAGGAGAGAACATCATGGACTCTTCTTACTTAAATACCCAGAGCTAGCCACAAAAATAAATGAGCAGAATCTGGCACATCAAAAACGCTCAATATCTGTAAACAGACTGCTTTCGGCTGTTGAAATAGCTGCTATCAAAATGGAAGTGGAACGGCAGCTTCCTATTGATGAGCTCGCCTTGGAAGATGTGGATAACGAAGACTCGATTGATGCTGAAGGCATAGGTGCTAGGAATAATGAACATCATGCACCGGATCCATTAGAACCACATCCGGATATTACTAACGATGATGTGGATAGGGAAATCTCAGAAGAACTACAGCACCTGGAAAGGAATTTTGGTCATGTTTTACTAGAGTTCAGATATGTAGAACCAACACTGAGGCATTCTCTGCCCAAAATGAACATCACAAATCATCTGCGTGCATTTATAGCACATCTCGACAGCAAGGTTTTACCTACGTATTTGAACGTAGCACAAAATGTATTAGAGGTGCAAACTTTTGTATACTGTGCATCTGTGGCAACCGTTAGAACGTTGGACCGGAAAACTAGGCCTGCAAATGCAGTTTTTGTCTCAGCAAGGGATCGAGGTCCACCCTGAAAGATCAGGTTGGATATGGATGTCAGCAAAGTAAGGTGCAAATTGGGTCGATTAACTCAATATAAAAAAGGAAATAGAACCAGAAAGCTGAAGAACCGTGGTACTAAAATCATCCACCCTCGTCACATCGAGACAGTAACACCAGCAATATTGGATGAAATTTTAGACTTACAACGACAGAGACTTGATGTTCTTACTGCCAGACTGCGTCGGTACAAGAAAAGTAATGCAAGAAGGCAACAAAACCAAAACTTTCAGACAGATGAAAGAAGGTTCTATCGTGAACTGAGAGTAAAGCCAAATAACCACCAAGGCACCAAAGTCCCTCAATTGGAAGATATGACTAACTATTGGTCGGGTGAGTTAGAGAACGAGTTCGAAAATGACATCGAGGCAATGGCTGCTGGCGAATCGTGTAAATATCTGGGTATTCTTGAATCTAAGGGTATTCAACATACGATAGTTAAGACAAGCCTAATGACTACCTTTACTACAAGACTCAGATTAATTATGAAGAGTTTTCTCAACTCGGCAAACAGAATCAGGGCGATCAACACATATGCTATCCCTGTCTTCACGTACTCCTTCGGGCTCATAAAATGGTCTAACACCGACCTTGAAAAGTTAAACAGAATTGTTCGCGTAAAAATGACAAAGTACCGAATGCGCCATAGAAATTCAGCGATTGAAAGGGTAGTTCTACCACGACATTTAGGGGGTAGGGGCGTTTTAGATGTCAAAAAACTGTGTGAGTCACAAGTTATACAGTTACGAGACTTTTTTAACAGCAAACGAAATGTTGCACTTTACAGAACCATTTGTCAAGCGGATCTTGAATACACGCCCTTAAATTTGTCCTCAGATGGGGCCTTGAATATCAAGGCAGAAACCATAGAGGAATTAGAAACACAATGGAGGCAGAAAGCAATCCGTTGCGAGCACCCCAATACGTTAGATCAAAGTGAAGTGGATAGTGAGGCATCCAATATTTATCTAAGAAAGGGTGTTTTGTATCCAGAGACGGAAGGATTCGTCATTGCAATACAAGACAAGGTTGGCAGCGCCAGGAATTATCGCAAACACGTGTTACATCAAGACGTCGTTGACCGGTGCCGATTATGTGGAGATAGCAACAAATCCATCGAGCACATTATTGATGGCTGTCGCGTGATGGCTCAGAGAGAATATACGCACAGACATAATGATGTAGCGGGCATTATACATCAACAACTTGCCTTAAACCTAGGACTCTTAAAAGAATGGGTGCCCTTCTATAGATACATTCCAATGCCCGTTTTAGAAAGCGAAGATTACATCTTATATTGGGATGTTACTATCCAAACGGATCATTACATCCGGGCCAATCGACCTGACATCGTGATGCGAAAAAAAGGTGGAAGAGTCTACATCATCGACATTGCTTGTCCGCTTAACCGAAATTTGCAGTCAACCTATACAACCAAGATCCACAAATATAGCAAGTTAAGGCATGAAGTAAAGACCATATGGAGGAATGTAAATCAAGCATCCATTCATTCCATTGTGATTTCGGCTACAGGCAATGTGCACGCAAGATGCACTGAACATCTTGAACATTTAGGAGTCAGTAGGGTATTGGCAACAGCTCAGAAGGCGGTTTTATTAAACACCTGTCGCATTGTAAGAAACTTTCTTGATCATCAGGAAGCAAGCGACTAAAAACCCGTGGAGTGGCAGATGGTAGCTCTAAAAAAGCATCCAGAGGTGACTGTTGTCACCTCCAACGCTCGTGGCCGCTCGTAATTGTATACCTACAACATCATCGCAGGAGGTTTGAACCATCGTATTAAATTATTTGAATTACCTTATAACATTCTAATCTCATCAGTCACTTGACTTAGTCTGTGGCTATGATGTATCATTGGGTTCACCCGAGTAAAAGTTTAATAAAAACACATAATAATAATAATAATAATAATAATAATAATAATAATAATAATAGAGCCTCGGTGGCTCAGTTGGTTAGACACTTGGACTTCACCTCAGAGGTCCGGGGTTCGATCCCTGAGCTGGTACCTCTGGAAATTTTTCAATGTATCCTTACCGAGGTTCTGGTGGTTCGGAACTTACCTTAAGCTGTAGGTCCCCCCATCGTGTACTTGACTGTAACCCAGTCCGTCAATGATGGGATAAAAACCAGGCTTTATCCAATATGTCTGGGCAGACTGCTCTCATCAGATCACTTGATTGCATTATAAAAATGCGTCCGTGACTGATGATATATACCGGGATAGCCCCGCGCAAAATGATCAAATAAAAATCCAACTCTAACTAAAAATGCCTTCGACATATTGGGCAGTATAAGCCTGTGACAACATTTCGCCACAGAAATGTTTTTTATAATAAAGCCTCAGTCGCTCAGTTGGTTAGACACTTGGACTTCACCTCAGAGGTCCGGGGTTCGATCCCTGAGCCTGTACCTCTGGAAATTTTTCAATGTACCTTCAACGAGGTTCTGGTGGTTCGGAACCCACCTTAAGCTGTAGGTCCCCCCATCGTGTACTTGACTGCAAGCCAGTCAGTCAATGATGGGGTAAAACCAGGCTTTGTCCAATATGTATGGGCAGACTGTTCTCATCAGATCACTTGATTGCATTATAAAAATGCGTCCGTGACTGATGATATATACCGGGACAGCCCCGTGCAAAAATGATTAAATATAAATCCATCTCTAACCAAAAATGCCTTCGACATGTTGGGCAGTATAAGCCTGTGACAACATTTCAACACAGAATTTTTTTTTTATAATAATAATAATTTAGGATAATATAGGATTGTGCTTCGCATTTCATGCAGAGTTTGTATAAAATATTTACTTACAAATAAAATTCGAAAATATTATTGTTATTTGGAGAAATATAAATAATTTTATTTATGTATGTATTATTTATGCGGTTTAAAAAGATATTGTGTATTTTCTTGTATGTTTAAAGCATTAGGATACTAATAATTATAGATGGTTTTATTTGTATGCAGAGTTTGTTTTAGATATTTGATTACAAATAAAATGTAAGAAATAGTATTGCTATTTAAAGAAATACAAATAATTTCACCCATAAAGTATGTATAGAATTAAAAAAGGTGTATTTCCTTGTATGTTCAAAGTATTTGGACACTAATAATTAAAAATGGTAGTAGTATTTATTTCATGCAGAATTTGTATAAAATATTTAATTACAAATAAACTTAAGAAAATATTGTTATTTCGAGAAATATTAATAATTTGGTCTATTTAGTATATATAGATTTAAAAAAATACATTTTCTATATTTTCTTGTACGTTAAAAGCAGTAGGACATTAATAATTAAAGATGGTATTATTTGTTTCATGTAGTTTGAAAAAAATATTTAATTACAAATAAAATTTTAAAAATATTATTGTTATCAGGTGAAATATAATTAATTTCATCTATTATGTATATACAGAATTTGAAAAAATATATGTATATTCTTGTATGTTTCAAGCAGTAGGACACTGATTATTAAAGAAGGTACTGTTTAATATATTGTATACAATATTTATTTGTAAATAAACTTACAAAAAAATTATTTTTTGAGAGAATCGTTGCATT
>NC_046658.1:106916267-106960585 GCF_010883055.1 Belonocnema kinseyi
ATTTAAAAAACATTGTCTATTTTCTTGTATGTTTAATGCAAACTAATAATTAAATGTTGGTGATATCCGTTTCATGCAGAGTTGGTATAAAATATTGAATTACAAATAAAATTTTGAAAATATTATATTATTATTCAGAGAAATATAATAAATTGTATCCGTTTAGTATATATAGAACGCCATAGACAAAGTGCGCTTGTGTCACAGAATATACGAACTCTCTACATAAGGGTGAACCTCACCCCAGGAACTTTAGACTTCTAGCGGTAAGCGCTGGAGAACAACCTTCGAGTTTCGAAAATTGTCTATTTTATAAGATTCAAAAACTAAGTGCAATTGATTTTTATGTTAAATACAGAAATTAATATTTCTAAAAGAAATTCTCAGTATAAAATAAATTTGAAGAATCATTATGGCAACATTTTCCGAAAAAATGGGCCTTGTTTTCGCTATTGTTATTCTTTTCTTTAATACAAAAGTGTTGTTTCTAGCCGTTGTTAATTCAGGTAAGAATAATTATTAATGTCTCTATAAAAACTATTTTTAAAGTTTTAAATGTGAAATTGTTTTTCGATGATATTTCAAAAAAATTAAATTAGCGTGTTTAATTATTAGTCAGATATTTGTATTTACGAAGATAATACCTGTTATTTTTATAATATAAGAAAGTAAGTATTAATGTTATTAATTATTTTCTGTGCATATAATTTAGAAAAATTGGAGTAACATATTTTTTCTTTAGAGTAGCAAATATATTGCGAAACAACTATTTTATTACGATGCAACTTTTCCCATTAAAAGATAATCCTTTTTAAATGAAGGAGTATACAATAAGGCGTGGGTGAAATCTATAATTTACTACCTGTTGCACTCATCGCTCCCTAGAAGTTTCTGCGTCCTTGCTTTTATAACTCTCTTATAAAGTAAACATATAAAAATAAAAATAAAAATTCCTTTATTTTTAATAATTTAAAATGTATTATTTTTTAATGTACTATAACGTGCGTAATATAAATCCAGATATTTATTTTTCTAGCAATTCAATTTGAATTAAATCTACTGTAACTTTACTATATGGGTTCACAATGTAATTATTTTCAAATTTACAAAAACGTTTTATTATAGTCTGCATTTTTTGTACTTAGCATCCTAATTCTGTAATTAATCATAGTTGGAGACTGATTAAAGCTTTAAATTTCTTCAAGATATTTTTTTGAATTATAAGACTCGGTGATTGGATATATAATTTTGCATTTAACTGTCACGAAATATTATACATATAAACAGTTTAAAAATCCATTACTAAACAAATTTCTGAAAATCAAGTAGAATGGAGTGAGTCGATCTGACAGCGAAAGGCCTAATGGTATAATAATAATAATGATAATAATAATAATAATAATAATAATAAGAATTAAGTTATAACATTCTAATCTCATCAGTCACTTGACTTAGTCCGTGGCTATAATGTATGACCGGGTTTACCCGAGTAAAAGTTTAATAAAAACACATAATAATAATAATAACAATAATTATTAATTATTAATTTGGATTTGGTAAGGGGTTTAAATTTTAAAAAATATACATGGAACGATTTTAAATTGATCAAGTTCAAAATAAAACAATCTTAGATTCGGTAAAATTAAAAAAAGAACATTATTTCTAAATCAATCAAAAATACTCACACTTGTAAAATTTCAGATTGAAATTTTGAAAATTAGAAAATCTTATGCGAACGGAGTTTAAATTGTATCATTTCCAATTCAAAGTGTTCGTAATATTAAATTAATATTATTTTTTAATTTCAAGTTGACAAATTTTCATCTTTTCGAATTGAAAATAAATTAAAATCAAAAGGCTTTAACTTTGAATCATTAAAATTTGAAGGCTTTTAATTAGAAATAACACAATTTCAATTTTTTGGAATATTAAAAGTTTTGAAATTGTCCTATTTTCGAAATTTTCTTCTTTAGCCATTTAATTTGGAGATTCTTCAATTCAAAATAATATATTATCGTCATTTAATATTATTATAATTTTGCACTAAAAAATCTCAAAATTAAATGCTTTAAGAAGAAAATTCGGAAAATAGTATAATTGAAAAACGTTCAAAATGAAATATTTACAGATCAAATTTTGAAATTTAATTAATTAAAATTCGAAGAAATTTAGTTTGTATTATTTCTAATTATAAGCGTTAAAAATCGAATAGTTAAAATTGAAATCTTTTGAATTTAAATAATTTTCAATTTTAACAGCTAAAAATTTAACAAGTTTGAATAGAAAACTAAATGGTATGTTTCAAATTCAAACCTACATAAAAAAATTTAACTTAGCATTAAAATTGTTAGACTAATTTTCCTAAGATCAAAAAATAAATCCACGGTAATTTTCACCGATCAAAATGGCAAAATGATTAAGAACGATCAAAATCAAACGTAATTTTAAATAGAAAATAGTAAAATTCAAAACATTTTTACCACAAAACGTTAAAAATTAAATGAATCTGAATTTTGTTTAAACATGAAGAAATTTTGGACACTGACAAGGAAGGTACACCAGGTGTCCCTCGCCGATTTGATTCTCCCTCATATATGTGATAGCACTCGAAAAACTAAGCGACACATCTTTTTTTTTTATCTGCGGAAAAAAATTTTAAGGGGGTGATCAGCCCCTAGAAGATAGGTGTCTCAAGTATCAATTATATAGTTTTGTGTATTAAAACCAAACTGATTTCGATCAAACCTACCGAAAAAGTTTCCTCATGATGAAAGATGAATAACATAATTTTGTCACAAAAAAAGGGAGTAAACCACCCCTACAAATTTTTAAAGTTGCGTTGACAATTTTTCAATTCACCGGAAAAAATAAAGTTAACGTGTTTCACCAAAAAATTGTTTAAAAAATTAAATGGGATAGCTACCCCTAAACACTTTTCATTTCGTGTCTATGATAATATCTACTTTCCAGACAAAAAGACAATTTGGAAAACAGTTTTATAACGAAGCAAGTAAAATGGAGTCGATCCAGCATGAATAAAAAAAATACGTGGGGGTAAACCATCCCCACATTATGTATAAAATTGCAAAAGAAGTCGAAAATCAGGCAAAAAAATCCGAAAAAATAAGTGTCGCACACAGAACAGAGGATGAAGGTATTTATATACTATTAAGAAAAAAACAGCGTTGAAGAGGGTAATCAGCCCCAGAATAGTTGTCTACAAAAAAATCCTCAAAATCGTTAAAAAGTATACATATTTTATAGGCAAAAATAATTACTTCAGATCAAATTTATAATCTTTTGAATTTTAGACAGTATATCGAATATTTATTCTTTAAACTTTGAACTGTAATGATATTCGTCAGAAAAAAAGTTTAAAACATAATGATTACGAACATCCAAATACAGCGATATTCGTACAACCTATTATGTCGCAATGTGTTTTACAAGAATGACTGAAGGTAAAGTCCACCGGATTTTTGAATTGAACTTGTTTTTCTATAATATATCTGCTTTTGTACCATAAATATTTAAAAAGATCAGTATATTTTAAAGGAGAGAAATTGCAAGAAATTAATTCACGGAAGCGCTTGATGTTAGAGCTACAATTTATACGTGATTTAAAGCCTAAGAATCTGTGATTTAAAACCATAGAACTCGAGACCTGGGAGTAAAGGGGCATGGTCTAATTCCTGAAATTTCGAGACTAATGCTTTGAAAGCAAGGGTTCCGAGATATTAGCCCTCGCGCCAAAGCGTAATAAAATCAAGGTGTAGTGTTGTGAATTAATCTCCCGAAATTTCTTTCCGTGCTGGCAAGGTTAATTAATTATGCCCTTAAGACTGAAGCTTATTAATACTATTCCTGATATGTAAATTGATATAGTAATTCATCAAAATAACAGAATCTTAAAAGCTGTCCCTGTTGTGCTTGTTGGAATAATTTTAAAATTTACAATTTTATCGGAGGGTGTTACGTGATCAGATTCCTACCCTACCGACACTTTTTGCATTTCCCAACTTGTTTTCACACAGAGCCCCAGATCGAGTTGAACATTTGGGATAATAAATGGAAAGCACTACACGGAAAAAATGTATCCGTAAAAAAGTCACGAACTTGTAATTAAGTCTCGGATACGGGATAAAAAACGCAAACATTAAATCCTTATTTCTGTGAAAAACGTATGGATAAATTTAGAACTTTTTTAGGAACAGTTCCTGAAAATGGTATACCTAAATCTAAAAAGGGAAAAATTTGATTTGTGCAATTTAATTTATACTTATAAATTCGCACAACTCCGTGGATTTGAAACCTCAAACTCGACAGTTTTTAAACATAAACAATGAATAGGTTAGATAAACAATTCCTATAGGCTAGATCGAAATCAAATTGGGTTTTTATACACAAAACATATATCAAGGAGAATCAAATCGGAGTACCATCCTTGAAGGAATTGTCATATTTAAACTTTTTGATACTCAAACCTTTTGAAATTTTAATTATTTAAAAATTAAAAATTTTTAAATGGTTAGTTATACTTTTCAAACTTTAACATTAAAAATTTTAATTATAAATTTAAAATTTCTCAAAGAACAAAATGGAAAATTCAGAGTTCAAAATTAAAAACTCAGTACTCTAAAATTGTAACCATTCAGAATCAAAGAAATTATTCAATTATTGAGGCATACATCTCAGATAGTTTAATTTTTATCTGTTTTGATTTTAACACAATTTTTAACTTTTCAATTTTAAATGCTCTTATTTTTAACACTTCATTTAGAATTATTATTTGCTCTTGAAATTTTCCAATCAAATGTTTTTCTATTTTGAATGATTCATTTTCTTAAATTTTTTACTAAAAATTCTAATATTTTAAGATATTAGATTAAACATTTAGAACTAAAAAAATAACGCAAAAAAGGATTGCTTTATATGATTCCAAAATTAAAAATTCTACAATTTGAAGCCTTTCAATTCAAAATTGTTTTTCTAATGGTCAGTTTAAAATGCTGAATATATTAGAAGATTTTGGAATACAGAAAAATAATTCAATATTTAATAACTAGTTTTAAGGTCACCTAATTTTTAAGGTCTAAATTGGAGCAATTATTCTTTTAATTTTACATTGTTTTTAAGATAATCTGTAGGCATTCAATGCAAAATTATTTAAGGAGTAATCCTTTAAACTGCAAATCGTGTATGTTTAAAATTTAAACCAGGCAATTTTATTTAAGTAGATCGGTAGGGGGTTTATAACCACAGATTCCTGTTACCGACATATTATCGACATGGTTCTATTCCATAATAAGAAAGGCGGTCCATGTCCGTGCTAAATTTAGAAGCTTTGGAATCCAATCAAGAGGTTATTTAAATAACTAAAAAATTAATAAGTTTAAATATCCTCCACATCGATCTCGAACCTTCTGGATTTAGCACGGATATGAACCACGTTTTCAGCATGGAACAGAACCATGTCGCTAACATGTGGGCAACTGGAATGTATAGTTAGAAATCCCCTGATCTATTTGCTTTTTGAGTCTAAAATTATTAAATTTATAACTGAATGTGAAGACTTTCAATACGAAATTTTGAAAGACTTAATAGTGAAATTGTTCTGACATTTTTAATATTTGAATTTGAAACTGAAATCTGCTCAAATATTGTGAAATTTGTAATTAAAGAGTTCCAAAAATGAAAAAATGTTATATGAAATTTTTTGTAGTTTAAGCTTTTAAAGCAAAAAACTTTATTTTTAAGATTTCAAAAATTAAACTTTTGTAATTGCCCCATTAAAACTATAATTAAAAATTGAAATTATGTACATTTTAAAGCTGATAGATAAATACAGTGGAACTCTTCTATAGCGCCGATTTTGGGGCTGACGTTAGGTAGGAACTAACTCATTATATCCCACTCCGCTTTTGTTCGTTCACGCCTGAGTGCTCACCTGTGTGAAAACCGGAGATCGCGCATACCCCGCGCTACTCCTGTTACACCTATCTGCGGCGCGGCGTCAATTCTCGGAAGGGCTATAGAATGGAGGGGTATTGAAGAGTTTCACTGTATATTATTAGTAAAGTACCATATTGAGTAGTATCAAGTGACGTTCAAAGGGATTAAATAGATTTTTTTTTACTAAAAATTAAAAATTAACAAAATAAGTCGCTGTTATTTTTGCTGTTCAGGATTTAAGTTTTAAGTATTGTAAACCTTAAAGATTTAATTATTCTGAAAACTTTGAAATTCATATATGCTTTCTAATTGAAATTTTTCAAAAATAATGAATTCAAGCTTGGAGCTTTAAAAATTGAACCATTCTCTAAACTTCGTTCGAAAATTGAAGCATTTTTAAATTAGGATCATGAAACTAATTAATTAATGATAATTAATGAATGCAAAATAATTTTATAAATGCTAAACTGACTCATTCTATTAAACATTGGAACAATTATTATTATTATTATTAATTTTTGAAGAGATCAAAATTTGAGGTATTGTTTAAAATGTAACAACTTTTCTTGTTCTTTATGTATACATATTAGGGTGATTTAAAAAAAATCGAATCTGAACAGCACCTTAAGATAAGTTCTACACTTTTAGTCAACAAATTAAAAAAAAAAATTTTAATCGGATATGATTTAGGGGTCCCCTATTTGAGTTTTTTTCTTTTTTAATGACTTTTTGTTACTTTTACTTTCTAAATGTCTTGAAAATTCATGTATTACATTTTTATAAAAATAACATCTGATTTTTTATTACCATTATTGTAAATAATTTTATGCAAATTTTCAAACCTATTTTTATACTAAGTGATTTTTTAATTAACTTATTGTATTCACTAATTATTATACTTTATGTGAAATTCTTATAGAAAAATGTGAGACCAGTAAGTTAAAATTATTATTTTCCTTGAAAATGAGTTAAAATTTTTTATTTAAGATACATACAAGGATGGCAATAACGATCATATAAAAGAGGATAATTTTAAATGTACAAAAATGTAATGCATGCTTCTTCAAGACTAAAAAGCTACAACTTAGGCTAGTGTGTCTGTATTCAGACGCTCAAATCATTTTTTTGCTTTGAAAATGATTCACCCTGATACATATAGACTTCATCTCCTTTGCTTGCTCACATAGTTTTCACTTTCTGAGCAATTGCATCTATGAATAAAATAATCATATTTCCGTGCGATTTGATTCGCTTATACTGGTGACACACTGGGAAACGTTTTTTGACGTTTCTTCAGTATACTACCCGTATTGGGCACGTGACTTATAATTTATGAAAAAAATCGATCATGGTGTGTCCTGGAATGTAGGAAGTCGACTTCTACGCACTCTGTATTTCAGACATGTCTTGACTGACAACCTCAAATTCTTGGAACATGCACGCGGAATTATTGCAAAAGTTTCCGGAAATGATTTTCCCCGGAGAGCACATAGCGAACGTAGATTAGAAGGAAGATTAGGGTCAGAAAAAAAAGTAAACGATTCTCTGGGGTAAAATCTGTTGAAGAGGATGATGGGTAGTAAATTTCAACCATACATTGTATCCCAAAATTAGATAATTATTTTCCTGGAAATTGTTACTGTGATTGGGTTTCATTAAATATAAGTAATTACATTCCAAATTGTGCAAAATTAAACAAAATATAACTTGGGTGTTAGAATAGATTAATATTCAAATATGTTTTGCTACACTTAAAATAATATAATACATTTTCATACGAGAGAAAGAAGAAAGAAGAAAGAAGAGCTTTGACCTATTATCCTGAGATTCTAAATATGACCCCTATAACCATTTGACATCTGACCTTTGGTATATGAACTCTCATGTTTTATCTCTGATCTTTGAAAAATAATGTTTGACATACGACCTTTCAACTTTGACCTGACCTATGAGCTCTCACATTTGACGTCTGACTTTTAATGATTGATCTCCAATCTTTATCAATTGATCTTTGGCCTCTTACCTTTTACCATTGAATAATTTAAGAAGGTGAGGAGTAGTAAATGTAATGTAATGTAAATAAAAGAGAGGGAGAGAGAGAGAGAGAGCTGTGACATATTACCCTTTAATTTTAAAGTTGACCCCTAACTTTTTCCATTTGACCTATGACATATGATGTCTTATCTTTTATCTCTGAACTTTGACTATTATTCCTGAATTTCGTCCATTTGTGAACCATTCTTTTATATTGAAAAAATTATTTTTGAACAATAAAATTTTCGCATAATTTTGAAAAAAAGAGCGAAAGATAAAGAAATATATAGTAGAAATTTTGCACATCTAGAACAGTTCCACAAAAAATACCTCTGGCTTTTTTGTGATAGCTTGCAACGTTTATGAAAAAAATCAAAAACTTGTTTAAAAAAAAGTGCCAGACTTAAAAAATGCTTCATCCCGCATAAACTAATAGGCTGGCCTTTTTATATTCGCAAAATTTTTTCAGAAATATGGAGAAAAAGAAAAAAAGGTTTATAGTATAAAATAATAACTTTTGTGGAGGCTTAATCATTTTTGAGAACGGAACATTTTTATTTTATATAATTTTCTTTCTTATGAAAGATGCAGGATATCAAAAAAGAGCAAGAGGTATTTTTTTGTAGAACTCTCCTTGTTTTCGAGGAAAATACAACAATTAGATTTTTATAAAAGATTTTTTTTAGTAAGAGGCAGTGGTTTATCAAGGACTAAACTCAGGAAATATTTAGTGCATATTATCATATAATTGAGAAAAAATTAATTTGAATACTGTGAAACTTTTTTATAGCGCCGATTTCGGGGCTGACAGTGGGTGGAAACTAACGCATTATAGCCCGCTCCGCTTTTGTTTGTTCATGCCTGAGTGCTCGCCTGATTGACAGCCGCATATACCGCACACCCCGCGCAGCTCCTGTTACAACTACATGCGGCGCGGCGTCAATTCTCAGAAGTGTTATAAAAGGGACGGCTATTGAAGGGTTTCACTGTATTTGAGAAAATGCACTTTCAAGAATTGTATAAAAAACCGTTATTTGATGACATTTTATATTTATTTAACTTTTTTGGGAACAATTCAAAGAGCAAGAATTCCCGCGTCGACAAAAATCAAATCCCAAATTTCTACACACGTTCCGAAAATACTGCATTTCCAAGAAAAAACCTGTCCATTTTTTAGGTTTCGCAGGTAATCTTCAAATGATTGTAAAAAAAATTTGTTTATCAAACTATGAAATATTTATTAATTTATTTTAAGCATAAAATTAAATATCTAAATGCCAAACTAATCTGAAACCCTAAGCTTCCACTTTTACTTTTTCAAAATGCGCATCGGTTGTCGTTTTTTTTTACATTTTAGAGTCACAACAACTTAATAATAAAAAGAAGCTAACGTGAATTTCGGAAAAGTGGAAGTAGAAATGAAAGTGAACAGGGGTTTTAATTGCGATGCTAGGTCTCTAAGTCTGCTCTGAAATGAATTGGTCTTTTTGACAGTATTTTTAAATACGAATATTTACTCCAAAAACACATTTCGTAAAAGAATGTCCAAAGCCTCCGCCTAATTGGAAAAATTTGATACTTCTGTACCCTGCTGTCCGGACGCCGCGCCGTTTGATAAGAATTTCTAATTGCCCTCATAAAAAAATTAGAGGTAAGAAGCGTTGCAGTTAATCGGCGAATCAGCGTGCGAGGTAACTCAGAATGGGGCCAACTCACCGTCTCTAACAGAGTCCGCTGGAGAAATCTGCGAGTCGCCACGGCGAGTTTACCCGATTACCTACAACGTTTCTTATTCACAGTTTTTTTGTGCGCTATAATGTATGCTCATAATAATAATATCGATGACAAAAAAAAGATAAGAAATAAAAAACAAGTACTTTTAATCAATTTAGAAGGTTACGAAACACCAATGAGGGTATACAATGTGGGTGTCCTAATGGCCTCACACCTGGACAGCCCATTTGATCTGGAAAGGTGTGGACCAGCAGTTGATTTAGCTCTAACTGAGGTCAACGAGTTCCTGTCTTTGCATAACGTTCAACTACAAAAAGTCCAGGGCAGGTAAGGATTATTAAAAAGATGTAATATAAAATAAAGATTTATTACTTAGACTTTACCTCACCAAAAACACAGACAAAACTGGGGGTACGAAAAGTTGCAGGTAACTGTTCAAGCAGGGTAATAGTCAGCTGATTGAACCAAACTGAGGTAAACTTTCTGTGGTCACATGTCTACATGTCTGTAACGTACTGCCTCTAGCGGCGTTCGCTGGAACTATCTGCGATTCACCACGGAAAGTTTACCTCAGTTTGTGTACCCTAATAGGAAAAATTGACACACAAAAAAATTAATGGTAATCTTGAACCGGATTTCTGAGTAAAGATTAACTGCAAAAAAATGACCATATGTGGGTAAACCTTACCCTATCATATCAGATAATTTTTAGGCTTTTACCTGCGCTTTGAGAACAAATTTTAATGTTTAATTTTTAATGATTAGTCAAAAGCCGAATTTATTTGATTTCGTTACCGGTCAATGCTATTTTACTTAATTTCACAAATTTTTATTTTAGTTGAAAAATGAAAAACTAACGACAATTTTTTAGATTTGTACTATTAAATTTACTCTGTTTATTCATATTTTCTCAAAATCACATAAGATTACTACGTGTACTCAAAACGAAAGACATTTTTATTAGATATTAACTTTATTTAATTGTTATAAACAAATTAATGGATAAAACTGATATTTGCTGCATTTTCTGTTCTTGATTATATTATTTATACTGATTTTGTGGTTTGTTTTCGCAAAAATAATAATTAATCATGTCCAAGAATTAAAAAAGTACAATTCTCATCGTTATAAATAATTATTGTAGGCAAATTACTTTATACAACATTTCTGAACATAGAAACTTTCTATTTTCTACGGGATCATTTCATTTCATCTCAAGGATAATAGTTTCATATAAAATGTTACCATTGCAAATAATAATTGAAATTTGTCTAAGCCAATAAATTTCTTTCGCATTGTCATTATCATTTTTATAAAAATTCGTTATAAGTAAATTAACTCACATTTTATTTTTAGAAAAAAATGTTTTTTGCGGGATCGTTTTCTTTCATCTGAAGAATAATATCGTGTCACAAGAAATGAAGATTTAGTAACAAGTGTTGTCGTTATCAGCAAATTAACGTATATCGCATTTTTTTAGCATAGACCACTTTTATTTTAATAATCTGCAAATTCTTCTTTTTGACCAGAAAATTATACCATTTTGAAAGAAAAATAATTTTTTCTTGAAAATTCATATTTTTGAGTTTTGGAGTCAATAATGGTAATGAATTTTTTTCCGTTTTTATTGAAAAATCTTTCTTGGTTAAAAATTTAACCATTCTGGCAAAAAATTAATTTCCTTGATGAAAATCCGTATTCTTTGGTTAAAAAGTGAATAATTTGGTAGAATTTTTAGTTTCTTTTTTAAATCAAAAATCTTTCTGCCTTGAAAATTCAACTGTTTTGTTGAAAATTCGTCTTCTGGCTTGTAAATTCAGCTTTTTTATAAGAACTGTTTTTTTGCAAAGATTATTCATTCCAGTTGAAAATTGAGATCTTTGGATTGAAATTCATTTTTTCAATTCAAAATGTAGCTTTTTCATTTGTAGTTGACCATTAATAATTTTTAGTTAAAAATTCAACAATTACTTGAAAATGCATGTGTTTTTCTTTAAATTCTTCCTTTTGAGTTAAAAATATCATTATTTGGTTGAAAAATTAAATTTTTTTTTTAAATCCTTCATTTCTGGCTGAGAATTCAATAGTTTTGGTTGAAAATTCGCCTTTGTGGATTGATAATTCAACAATTTGTTCAATTCTTTTTCGTTCATGCAACTAAAAAAAATCTTTTCATTGTTAGTTGAAAATTCAATAATTTCTTAAAAAGTGATATATTTTTCTTTTAAATTCGTCCTTTCTGGTTTAGAAATCCATTATTTCTGTTTGACAATTCAATAGTTTTTGTTAAAAGTTCGTCTTTATGGGTTAAAAATTCAACAATTTGGTTAATTTTTTTCTTTCATGATTAAAATATATTTTTTGGGTAAAAATTCAACTCTTTTGTTACTAGTTAATTTTTTTAGTTGAAGGTTCATCATATTGCTTGAAAAGTCATCTCTTCGGTTAAAAATTTAAATATTATTTTTTTAATTCTTTTTTTTAACTAAAGCATTTGATTTTTTTCGTTAAAAGTTTATTTTTGTAACTGAAATTCAACCATTCCATTTTTGGATGGAAATTTATATTTTTTAGTTACAATTTCAACGATTTGGTTGAAACTTGACCTAATCTGTTAAAAATTCGTTTTTTATAGAAGATTAATCTTCCTTTTTGAGAATTCCTCTTTTTCGGTTGCAAATTAAATTGCTGGGGAGAAAGTTGATCTACTTTGTTATTTTTAGCTAATGTGAGGAAAGAAAACCTCAAAATCTTAATTAGGTTATGTATTTTTTAATCTCAACATTTCTATAGTTAAAAAATTTAATTAACATAAAATGCAGATATCACAAACTATGTTGATTGTACTAATCACTTTTAATTTGCGGAACCTTTTGCATTGTAGACCTTTTCGGTGAGATTTAATTATTTTTTGTTACACATTTTTTTAATATAAAATACTCATTTCAACATAATAGATATATTTAATATATAAAACGATATAGTGCATGGAATTTTTATTGAGATTTAAATCATATAATTTAAAATGTAATTACTATTCTATGCAAACAAAATTTTTTAATCAGATTTATACAGCATTTTTGTATGTTAATGTTTTAAATCGAGTTTACCAAATACGAAGAATACATATTTGCAAATATTGTTTTTTTGCAATTTTTTTCATTCCAAAAGTTTTGATGCAATTCGGTGAAGAATTTAAATGAATTTTTTTAATTTAAATTTTGTCTAGAGTTTGATTAGAATATAATTAAAGTATCGAAATTATTAAGAAAAAAAATACAAAACAAAGCTTCCTTTTTTTTTAGTTTTCTGATTTATAATAGACATATCTCTATTACTTTATACGAGTAAATCGAAATAATTATTTATCATCAATTACTAACACATGTTCAGTGGTGAATAAACACATTATTTATACAGTTTTTCTTTAATTTATTTGGAATTTTTTCACCGCAAAATAAATTTTTTTTGCTGGATTTTGGTGCCTCTGAAGTATTTGGCTCGAAATAGAGCTGTTTTTTTCTGTGATTACAATTGGAATTAATTCCAGTCGACATAATCATAAAAATCAAATAGGATAAAAAATATTACGAATACGAATTATAGGTTCTATGCTATTTCAAATCATAAGAATTTAATTTCAAGTTGCTCTATATGTTTAAGTTAATTTTTTATTAAAGGAAATAAAATGATAAAAAGTCTCTCAGATTCACAAAAATATATTCCACTTCCGTCTCACTCATAAGAACTAGGTACTTTTATAGAACATAATATCGAGAAAAAATCTATCAAGAATTATATTATATATTATTCGCAATATGGTAATAAAAGAGTATGTGGGCAAGATACACCCTTGATTTTCTTTAATCCCAGGAGGATTTGAGGATATCCCAGGAAAAGATTTTCGTCCCTATCACTTTCATAATAAAATTTATCATGAGAAGATGAAATACTACAGGATTTGCTCAAAAAGAGTTGGGTTTTCTGAATGTAAATGAAAAATCTTCTATATAAATTTATATTGAAATATAAGTGAATATAAAAAGTTGACTTAACAAAAAACTTCTAAGTAGCTGAATTTTCAACCAAAAAAGGTGAATTTTAAACAAAAAATGGAATAGTTGGTTTTTTAACTATAAAAATATTTTTATTTTTAATCAAAAACAGTTGAAGTGAACAAAAAACGAAGAATTTTCAACGAAATAAATGAATCCTGAATCAAAACAAATTTAAATTTCAACTGAACAGTTGTATTTTTGATCAAAAAAGATCAAATTTCTACCAACAGAGATGAACTTTCTAAGAAAAAAGGCAAATTTTTTAAGAAGAGTTGACTTTTCTACAAAATTTTCGACCAAATATTTTAATTTTTAACTAAAAAGAGGATATCTTAACAAAAAATGAATTTTTAACCAAAAACAACAAATATTTAACAAAATAGATACATTTCTAACCAAGTACTTGAATTTTTAAGGAAGATTAATTTTCTACCAAAAAGATGAATTTTGAATCCAACAGTTAAATTTTTAAAGTAAAAAAGTTCGATTTTCAACCAAAAATGGAATAGTTAAATATTTGTTAAAAAAATACATTTTTTAACTAACAAACATTAATTTAAAAAAACATGGGAATTTATCGAACGAAAATATGAAGTGAACCAAAAAAGAAAATTTGTCAACAGAATAGTTGAATCTTTCATCAACACAGATCCAAATTTAAACCGAATGGTACTAGACTTTTTACTAAAAGAAGATAAAATTCTTACGAATAGAGAACAATTATCAAATCAAAAAGATTAATCAATAAAAAAATGGCAAAAATATTGTTGAATTTTCAAGCTAAAACGCTAGCTCTTTACAAAATTTCCAACCAAATATCTTAATTTTGGAGTTGAAAGATGAATTTGCAATCAAGAAAATGAATTTTTTGAATAAAAACGACGAATTCTTAACAAAATATATACTTGTTTGAACTAAAATTTCCTTCAAGAAAATAAATTGTTAATAAAAACCCGAATTTTCTACAAAATTAAAATGTTCAACCTGAAAATATTATTGATTTTAATAACAGTGAATGTTGATATTTGATTGATATTGATTGATATTGATATTAAACAAAAAAGTTAATTTTTAAAAGAATATTTGAATTTTCAACGAAATAGGTCAATCTTCAACCAAATAGGTCAATTTTAAAGAAAGATATTTAGCTTTTAACCAAGGAGTTGAATGTTTATCTTGAAAATATTAACTTCTAAAAAAACATGCTATAGTTTATATTTCAACCGAAAATTATTTTAATAAAAAAAAACAGTTGAATATAATAATTAAACGCGAAAATTGAAGCAAATTCAGTCAAATATGAATTTAGTGTCGGTTTTGGGACTGATGGTGTCCATAAATCCAGATTCTCAAAACTGTTTTGCCTCTCCCCTGTTTCTCTCCCTTTTGTCACGCCTGAGTGAACACCACACAGCACCCGAAGCTCCCCTCGCCCATCCCCGCTTCGCGGCGTTAATTCTAGGCAACACTAAATCCAAAATCACTAAATCCAGATTCGATAGTACTTGAATCTTCTGGCAAAACAGATTAATTTTCAACCAGTTTCATTTTTAACAAAAAAATTGGTTTTATACCAATGGCGTAGCTAGCCCGGAGAGGAACCTGTATCAAAATTTCTTGGAGGGTCCTGTTTAGCAAAATAAACAAAAACTAAATTCATTAATTCTTATTTGAGGGCTTCCGGACCAAGGTAGCTCCGTATAATTGATACGGCTAATACCTAGGTAGCGACGCCCCTGTTTTCTACCAAGATAACAAATGAAAAAAAATACATAAATTTTGCACTAAATAGTTATATTGTGAATCAAGAGGATTAATTTTCTACCGAAAAGAATGCCTTTTTAATAAAATACGTGAATTTTAAGCCAAATAGTTGAATTTTCTATCAAATAGTTCAACTTTCTTCCAAATTCTTAAATTATTAATCCCAAAATACGAATTTTTTACGAAGTAGTTGAATTTTCAACTCTGAAGTTCAAATTTCTAAGCGAAACAAAAGAATTATTTATCAGTTTTCATTTTTAACAAAAAATAGATTAAATTTCTACAGAAAGAGATGAATTTTCAACAAAACCATTTTTTAGTTATAAGAAACGAAATTTCTATTAGTTTTTTGCATTTTCAAGCCAAAAAGACGAGACTTGAACAAAACAGTTGTACTTTCGATTAAAAAAGGTGAATTTTCAAGAAAAGTATTGATGTTTTAACAAAATGATTGAATTTTGAACCAAAAATAGTTGGATTTTTTTATTCTCTTTTGTTTATTCAATTTGCATTGAAATGGAAAAATTAGAAAAAATGGAAACAGTGTAAAGCATTGTATATATTTATGCTTATAATATAATATTTATATTGTTATATATTACATATTGCATGAAATTATATTATGTATGTCAATTGCAAGTAATACTGTTATAATTATCAATAAAGTAAAGTACCTTTTTTACATTTAATGTATTAAGTGCTACAGTAATTACTAGGTTTAAAAAAGAATTGGTCTAACTCTCGTTTTTAGTCGTTCATATAATTTTTCGGAAATAATTGCAGAATTATAAAATAAAGTTTTTTTTTCTCTCGCTTGCGATTGTAGTTTCAGAGTTATAATCACTTTTTAATTGTAGCCGAGTTTTTATGTCATCCGGTCACAAGACAGTTTTACATTAATTTTATGACTTAAAATTTTAATTTCCGCATTTAAATTGATTAATAATGTAATATTATTGAATATACTTTAGGACATCAAATGTAAAATTTGAATATTTTGGAGATGATTTTAGGAAGAAAATGTTAATAAAAAATTAATTTATCATCTGTAAAGCACTTGATTGATAGGTTAATTCAGACTAAAAATATACATTAAATAATAAAAATGTTATAGCATAACCTTATCACCCGGTGACCCAAAAGTTATTGGAAAAAAATGATGTTTGTAGAAAGAGGAAAACAATCGACATTCCCTTTATTTTTTAAATGTAAAAATGATTTTAAAGAAATTTAAAGCAATATTGTACTTTTATTGTAATGTTTCTCAAGGTGTGAATGATTTCTAACCATATAGTATATAAATATGTTTCGAAAATCCTTTGGAATCTTTTAAAATACATACTCTTAATTATTTTTAAACGTTTGATATCTTGTGTGAAAACTTAAAAAATTTTAAGCTTAAAAAAGGTTTGAAATCCCATCAATTAATTGAAATCTACTGAAAATTCCTTGAAACTTTGAAAATACTCGGAACTTTTTCAAATGATTTGAAATCCTTTCAATTTATTGGAATTTATTGATAATTCCTTGGAATCTTTTAAAATACCCTAAAATATTTCAAATCCTTGAGATCTGTTAAAATCCATTTAAACATTGTGAAACTCTTGAAAATACCTTGGAAACTTTAGAAATAACCTATAATTTTGTTTTGATTTCTCGATTTAATAAAATCTATTGAAAATTCCTTAGAACTTTTGGAAATACACTATCGTTCTTTTAAATACTTTCAAATTATTGAAATTTATTGAAAATTCTTCAAATTTTTTTAAAACACCCTAAAGCATTACAAATATTTTTTAATTATTTGAACTCCTTAACATTTTTTTGAGCTTTTGAACATTTCTTGGAACATTTGGAAATATCTTTAAATTTTTTAAAATCCCTATAATTTATTGATTTTTATTATGTTTGTATGTATTTTATTACTCTCCCTTTTACGGGTTTGAGGGCTTCGTGCCCTTTACATCTTTTACAATTTCACGTAACTACTATGCATTATGCTTAACTTAGCCTATGCTCGCTTCGCTTTCTTATTTTTTACTAGCTCTTACACATTATCTTATCTTACAAGTGCGCGAGACCTTCCAAGGCTTCCATTTCCTCTTACCATTACTCTTCAAGCTTTTCCAAGACACGCAACATTAATTTTCCGTATACCAATTTCTTTTGCATCAATTTTAGTTTGTGCCTACCCCGTGCATTCCTTCTTCCCTTTACTCTTCTAAACTCTTAATCCACTTTTCCCCTTGTCCACATCCACTCAGCATCCATCTAACTCTTTCACGCTGTTTCCCCCTTCCTAAACCCCTGCACGTCTCACCAATACATGCTCCCAAGATTCCCTATCATAATCACAAACCCTATACATTTTCATTTCTTCACTCATCCAATATTTAAACTCATTCATTCCTTCCCCTATTCGGTAACGTACGATCCTGCACCACCTTCATTCCTTTTTCAACTTCCCTAAATATTCTGGGACCTCTTCCATCCTAATTAATCTATACCATATCTTGTATTTTGACTACATAATTTTTTCCTACCCTTTCTAACTAGCCACCTCTCCTCCTCCCATCTCGAATGTCCCGTGCTTCCTCTCCTCTCTATTTAGTATTTCCTGCATAATTTCATACGCTCTTTACTCTCTACACATTCCGCATCCCACCGTTCTCTCTTCCCAATTCTTGCTTCCTAACTTAAAATCTTTAAAATTTCTTCACTTTATTGAAATATATTGATAAGTAGTTGGAATCATTAAAAATTCCCTACAATATTTAAAGCTTTATTCTTCCTATGAATGTCCCTATTAATATTTGAAGAATATTGATGCTTTTAAGTCCTTTCGATTTATGAAAATCTTTAAAAAATTTCTTGAAATCTTTTAAAAAGCCCTAGGGTGTATCAAACCTTTGAAGACTTCTGAAATTCCTTACACTTTTTTAAGTTTTTGAAAATTTTTTGGAATCTTTAAAAATACTTTAGAATTTTTCGAAATCCTAATAGGTTATTGAAATCTCTTGGAAATTTATTTGATTTGTTTAAAATGCCATTATGTCAAATCCTTTGAGATCTGTTAAAATCCCTTTAAACTTCTTTAACGCTTTTTAAAATTCTTAGGAACCTTTAAAAACAATGATGAAAAACCCTTGGAATTTTCGAAAACACCCTACAATTTTTCGAAACCTTTGAAATCCTTTCAGTTTATGGAAGTATATTGAATCAACAATCCCTTTAAACTTTGTAAGACTCTTGAAAATACCATAGAAAATTTAAAAATAATCTAACATTTTTTTAACTTCTTCCATTTATTCAAATCTATTAAAAATTCCTTGGAACTTTTTGAAATACACTATCATTCATTTAAGGGGGTCACCCCGTGTGTTCGATCGGAAAAATTGATTTTTTTGTCTAAATTTATTCCTACACATGTGTAGAATATGCTAGTAAAGTGATATTCCAATATTCGAAGTCGTTGGAAAGTGACAGCTGTTAGAGTGAATAGTTTACATCGTTCTTGAACTTTCAAACACGTTTTTCTCGAAACCGCGTTTTTCGAATTAGCCGGCATGATATCTCAAAAATGGTTGGACCGATTACTTTGAAATTTGTAGGGTAGATTCAGCACATATTTACACATCACCTAAAATAGGAAAATTACAAAATTCTAAGCTTTTTTTCGTAAGAAAATAATAGAAAAAAATCATCAAATTTGAAAAAAAATTCAAACCCGTGTCAATTACTTAATTTTCAATATCTTCAAAATATCCTAGTTCAGGCGATGGCCACTGTTTACTTTTCGATCCCCTCGAAATCAGTTAAAGGACATTCTACGGTAACCCCCGACGCTGGACTGAAAGCGACAGTCTGGTGTACTTTCAATTTATTGAAATTGATTGAAAATTCTTCGAAATCCTTTAAAATACCCTAAAATATTTTAAATGTTTTGGAATTTTTTGAATTGCTTAACATTTTTATGTAACTTTTGAAAATTTCTTATAACCTTAAAAAATACCTTAAAATTGTTTGAAATACCTTTAGATAACTGAATCATATTGAAAATTCCTTGAAATCTTAAAAAAAAACTTACAATTTTTGTAATTCCTTCAGTTTATTGATATATATTAAAAATTTCTTAGATACTTTGAAAATTTCCTACAATATTTCTGATACTTTGATGTACTTTCCTTGAAATATTTATGAATTCAAAGTTGTTGAATTCCCTTTAAATTTATTTAAATTTCCGAACATCTTATAAATCCTTTATGAAATCATTCAAAATCTTCCGACTTTCAAGGACATTCTTCAAAACAGCATGGAATTTTGGAAATTATGTTAAATCCCCTGAGGTATTCGAATATCATCTCAATTTAGTAAAATCCTATAAAAATCCTGAATTCTTGTGAATTTTTCTGAAATGTATAGAATATTGTAAAATATTAAACAAATTTCGATGTCTTGTGAAATACCATAAAAATCCTTTGACATTTTTTAAATTGCCTTGGTTTCGCTAAAGATACCCTAAACGTATTTCATTAATTAAAATCCTTAAAGCGTTTAGGAAATTCTTCAAAATCCCATTAAAATTGATTTAATTTCTTAAAATTTCTCAAAACATGTGAAGTAATGTTAAATCATAGTCCAGGATTGCATTCCGCTATATATTTTTTAATTATTTATAATATAAATAATAATTCATATTATTCTGTTAGTGAAGAATTTATTTAATAAATTCTACAATTACACTGTAGGTGCATTATAAAGAGATAACATTGATATAAAAAGTTCTATATGAGACTCGTTAATAAATTTACCAAAATTAAGAATGAAGATTCTAAGAGACATAAATCAACTATTAAGACTGAAGCAATTATTGGCTCTAATTACTGCTCAAGCGAATAGGACTTGAATGAATTGTTGTACAATATCCCACTAATTGAATGTGCCCATATGCAGAAACATATTTGCATGGCTTCACTGCCACGCATCGTTTTCACGTGGGCATATGTATGAATATATATCAATGTACAGTGTGCATTTCTATGTACGATTACATATGTGTTCAATGTACATACATTGTAAATAGACCATATGTATATACACGTTGAAAATTGAAATATATGATTCTATCATTCAGTTGAAGAGCGAAGGAATTGAATATGAATATGTTCCTCTATACAGTAGACATATAGCTCAATCAATGGTTATTCTCCATTTCGCGATGTAATTAGTCCTTTATACCCCGCATGCAAAATTATTACTCTATGCCCTCCTAATTGCCAATTAGTCTACAGTAATGGACCTAAATAAATTTCTGAGTAGCACCATTGTTATACAATTTTAAAATATTTTGGTACATTATCTGATAAAAGGGTTAGTGTTTTCAAATTTTCGTTACAAGAATTTTTCTAAAAAAGGACCACGCCATCAAGGAGTAGTAAAAAAGGTTCCTATCCAATTTTATACTTTCCTTTTCCCTTGCAAAACACCTCATGTCCCCCTCAGATACCCTCACACCCTCTATGCTTTAACCACTGCCGCCCCCTCACTCCTCCTCACACTATTAACACTACCTCCGCTCGCCATTCACACTAACTCCTCTACAATATATTCCTGCATTTTAATCCCTCTTAGCCATCTTACCCACCTCCCCACCCCGCTTAACCCACTTTCCCTCTCTCAATACGCCCCCTCTATCCCGTCTCTCTCAACCCTTTCCCTCCTCCAACCTGCACCCCTAGAATATCTTCTGTCCTTATTCTTTCTACTCCTTATCCGCCTTTCACTCGCTATATCCCCTTACCCCTTGAAGCAATTAATCATTTTCTCATATATCCTTTCTCCATCACTTTGCTCTTATAAACCCCTCACGCACACTACGATATGTCAGCTGTATCCACTTACCCCTCTTTCACATCTCATATTGAATCACTATCTCTTTTTTATGATTCCATTACGCCACCTCTATTCCCTCTCCCTCTATCCTCTCCTTTCCCTAATCTACACCCCTCGTCTATCTTCTGCCCTTACTCTTTCTAATTCTCATCGGATTTTCACTCACTATATCCCCTCAAATCTTGCAAAAACAATTATTGTCCCTATCCTTCCTCCATCAGTTGGCCATCGTCACCCCTCACGCACACTACGCTATGTCATCTGTATCCACTAAACCTCTGCTTCATATTTCATATTGAATCACTCTCTCTTTCTTATAATTTCATTACACCCCTCTATTTCCATTCCATCCTCTAACCTGCTCCCCGCGAATATCTTCTGCCCTTATTCTTTCTATTCCTCATCCGCCTTTTACTCATTATACCCCCTTAGCCCTTGAAGCAATTAATCCTTTGCCTATATATTCTTTCTCCATCATTTTGCTCTCATCACCCCCTCACGCACACTACGCTATATTAGCTGTATCCACTCACCCCTCCTTCAAATCTCATATTGAACCACGCTCTCGTTCTTATCATTTCAATACGCCCTCTCTATCCACTTTCCCTCTATCCTCTCCCACCCCTAACCTGCACCCCTCGAATATCATCCTCCCTTATTCTTTCTACTCCTTATCCGCCTTTCACTCTATCCGCAATTAATCATTTTCTTATATATTCTTTCTCCATCAATTTGCTCTTGTCACCCCCTCACGCACACTACGATATGTCAGTTGTATCCACTCACCCCTCCTTCACTTCTCATATTGTACTACTCTCTCCCTCTTATTATTCCATTAGACCACCTCTATTCCCTCTCCCTCTACCCTCTCCTTTCTCTAATCTACACCCCTCGACTATCTTCTTCCCTTATACTTTCTACTCCTTATTCGCCTTTCACTCACTATACCCCCTTTCCCCTTGCAATAAATAATCATTTTCTTAAATATTCTTTCTCCATCACTTTGCCCTCATCAATTATGCTTACCCTATGCCATGTCAGATGTATCCACTAAATCCTCCTCTCACATACTGTATAACTCCAAGATCTTCAGCGGGTTCTCCATCTCATTCCTCGTCATCCCCGTTGTCCCCCCTCTATATTCTTACCCTAACCCATCCATCTCTTAACCTGCACCCCTCTGTATTTATATGCCCTTCTACCCCATCCACTACGCCCCTAAATTTGGGCTCTTTACATTGAAAAAGTCCTCCTTCTCCCTCAATACTTCCTGTGTACCCCCTTTCCTTTGAGTACTCTGATAAGGGGCAATATATAAATTTCGTTAATAATTTGAGAGGGAGGGGCTTGTGCCAAAAATTACGGTTTGTAACAGTAGGATGGGGGTCCAAGTGGAAGTAATGTTACGAACCTAAATAATGATCAGTACGTTTCCAGATTGTAAATTTCAACAAAGTTTCTGAATTTTGTAAACGATGGCCTAGAAACGGTCCTCTTCACCAATTCATATCTTCACTTGTCGACCCCCCTGAGAAAGTGCGTGAGCCAGCAACTTTTTGCTTAAAAATTCAACTCTTTCGCTTGAAAGTTCAACTATTTGGTTCAGAAGTCGTTCATTTGGATTGACAATTTAACTTTTATGGTAGAAAATTCGTCTTTCTTAGTTAGAAATTAATTTACTTGTTGAAACTTCAACTGCCTTGAAAGTAATTAATCTTTTTGGCTGGAAAATTGAACTATTTGGTTGTTGAAAATTCAACTATTTTGTTACAGTCATATTTATGGTAGAAAAGTTATCTTTGTTGGTAGAAAATTAACTTCTGTGTTGAAAATTTAACCCGTAGAATGCACATTCATTTCAAGCTCCCTCTATAAGCACACTGGCGTGAAACGTGATTTTCCGTTTTCGAAGCTCGTTATCTCCTTGGAAATTATAGATAATTTAAAAAACAGGTATGCTTTTCTATGTCAAATTTCATGCAGAATTGAGTAGTGATATTAAAATTTAGAAAAAAATTACACTATATACATTTTTTACTTTGTAATGCTATTTTTTAAGACGCAATAGAACTAAATCAAAGTTAAAAAAATTAATCGCAAGACCTTGAGTTTTAATAGAAACAATATTTTATTTTAATAATAAATAATTTAAATTTGTTAAATGATGGGTATTTTTGTAGTTGAAAAATAAGATGAAATTAAAGATTTCCTCAATAAACATTTGTTTATTCATAAAGTTACAATAACTGAGGCATGAAAAACATATTTTGCAGTCTACTTAAGCATAAGGGAATTTCAGGCAGTCTATTGTCCGACATCTGCGCATTCTGCTCATAGTCCTGACCTGTGGTCATCGCAAATACTTTAAAACAATTGAGGCACTTCATGCGAGTGCGCCCAGAATGCGGAGCTGGTTCGTCGTTGCTTACCAATTTTGCAATTATTTTTGTAGTTGCCTTGCGCATAGTTTGCTGCTGTAAGAGAAGTTTTTAGAAGCGAGAAGTTATCTGAATCAAACTTTATCACACTAAAAAATTTCCTGCAGAATTTATCCTTTTTTATTTTTCATTCTCATATAATTTCATTAAAACAAGATTTCTCAACGAAAAGGTAAACATACATGAATACCTTTGCAAAAAATGTTTATAGTGGTTAAAATATAAATAAGTAATTATTTATGCAAATTATACGTACGTATACACAAAATGTAACTCCTACGCTGAGAGAACCACTTTTATAAAATCTTTCCCAGGCACGAAATTACCGCACGGTATAGACACACAAGTGCGAAGTTGCACCAACTAGAACTTTCTATGTCTTCTACGGGTTAACTCTCTTCTAAATAATTAGTTTTTTTGTCTTGAAAATTCATCTCTTTTGGTATAAAATTTTGTTTGTTAAAAATGCAATACATAATTTTCATTAAATTTACTTAAAAGAATTTATATTATTATTATTCTCCTTTTTTGTCGAAAAAACCGTGTTTTCCCTGTTTTAATGTCTACCCAACAGCTATGTTATTGGGGGGAGGGGGTAAATAGTAAATAAAGTGAATAGGTAACAAATAAACATAACACTAATATCTTTAAAATGTAATAATCCTGCTTATACATAAATAAAGCTTGAAGTTTTTTTCTATAGAATAAATTTAATATGAGGCTATAAATAAATAATATTGGAATAGATAAAATAATTTTAATTAAATTATCAGACAAGTCTAAATAACGTTACTCCTAGAACTTGTAAGCTCTACAATTTCTCATTATAGGTGTGTGAAAATCTAATCTTTTGATCATATGATATGCCGCGCACATTCTGGCTCTCATGAACTTTATGTTTGAACAGAAATATTTTTCCTTCTCCACGCGTGAGCAGGATATTTACTTAGAAACGGGGTGAAAAAGTAAAGAGAAAATCAAAGTATAAAAAACTATTTTTCTCCTTATGTATTTAATTATATTTTTGATAAGATGGAAACGACTTTGATTTTTTTTAATATCACTATTATTGTTTGTCCTTTGCTATATGATTTTAATTACTTATATATGTTAGAAGTTTATGCACTAGACGTTAGGTAATAGGTCTTTGAAAATATTTAAAAAAATTTTATTTTTACTAATATATTGTTTACCGATTTAAGTTAAGTTTAAGCTATGCATTGAACAGAAAAATGATTTGGTTTATTGAAATGCCTGATTTTTTAAAAAACATTAAAATTATGCTCTCTATCCTTTGAATGTAAAATACTACAAAATTGTATAAAATAGTATAAAAAATAAAGATGAAACCTTTTGAACTACTGCTTACTTGACAATTTAACTGTTTAGTAAAAAAATTATTACTTGTGTGTAATAAATTAATTTTTTTAATTGATATTTTAAGTATTTTATTTTTTCTGAAAATTTTTGTTTCTTCGTTGAAAATTCTTGTATTCGTTTGAAATGTCGGTTTTTGATTGGAAATTAATTTAATTTAATTTTTTGCTGAAAATTCATCTTTTCTAATTCGAAGCGCAACTATTTTACGGTAAATTTATGTTTTATAGTGAAAAATTCATCTGTTTGGTTGGAAATTCATGTTTTTGGTTATAAGTAAATTATTTGCTTAAAAATGGTCTAATTGGTAGAAAATTTAAATTTCGTGCAAAAGTGCCTTTTTTGTTTAAAATTTAACTATTAAGTCAAAACCTAATCTACTTCGTAAAAAATAAGTAATTTTGATTCAAGTAATTTTTTCGTTCAAGATTCATCATTTTAGTCGCAAGTCTTTAAATGAAAGTTGAGCTGTTTTTTTTAAATTGTTGTTTTTTGGTTGACAATTTATTTTTCAACTGAATTTTTTTTAATTTTTCGCAACTTTTGTTTTTAATTGAATACTCAACTATTCACTTAAAAATTCATGTATTTCTTTGAAAATTTGTATTTTTCGTAAAAAACTTAATCTTCTTTGTTGAAAATTCAACTCATTTGTTAAAAATTCATTGTTTTTTGGGGAATTTATTATTAACATTAAAAAATCATCTGTTTGTATGAAAATTCAACTATTTTTCTGAAACATCCTTTTTTTTAATTATAAATTTATTTTTAACAAAAAATGTATACTTTCCCAGTTAAAGATTCCAAATTTTTCAGTTTAAAATTCATCTCTTAGTTGATTGAAAATCCAACTATTTGGTGGAAACTTAGTTTTTCTTGCAGCCAATTAAATTGTTAAATTAAAAATGTAAGAATTTCCTTTGTTGTTGAAAATGGATCTGTTTTAGTACAAAGCGCAATTATCTGACTATAAAATTATCTTTCATAGTTAAAAATTCATCTGTTTATGTGAGAATTCATGTTTTTCTTTGAAAATTCAATTATTTTATTAAAAATAGTCTACATTGTAAACAATTTCACAATTTTGTGCAAATGTATCTTTTTTAGTTGAATATTAAATTATCTTCCTGGTTGATGATTCATGGTTTTGTTTGAAAATTCAACTATTATAAATGTATATATATTTTTAAATTAAACAATTTTATGAACAATATTTTTTCTTTTTGGTTGTAAATTCGCGGAGTCCAAGTGAAGTAATCCAAAATAATTTTATGTAGTCCAGAGTAATTCCATGCAATCTGGACTTATCTTAGGTATCCAGACTAATTCTGTATATAGAGGTGATTCAGGGGGTCCACCTCTACTGGATAATGTTCTTAGTAGCTGATTTCCCTTCGAAAATTTGTAATTCACTTTATAATGTAACAAAAATATGAATAATGGAGCTTAGAATTGGATGAGAGGAAATATCCGATATTGTTGAAAAAATAAGTTTTTGTATTAAAAAATCCATATTTTACAGTTATCCGTCATGCAGCGGTGCTCGAGCACCAGGTTTAGCAACAGATATGTATTTTCGTGACAATGTAATTGCCTTCATTGGTCCAGCCTGTGCTTTTGCATTAGAACCTGTTGCGAGACTAGCTGCTTACTGGAACACCCCAATTATAACAGGAATGGGAGACCAGGTACATAAATTCCCCTAGACAAAATGAACAAAGAATGGCTTTTTTGTCAAAATTTTTAATTAAATTTTTTTGTGATTAAAAAAGTACAGATATACACGGAGAAAAAGATATCGCACAATTATATCGCAAAACCTCTATATTGCAAGAAAGCGCAATATGATAACGTACAATCAGGTCCCGGAGCTTTGTACAATATTATAATGCACTAATATCACAGACAAAAATGAAGTTAAATTTAATTTAATTTAATTTATTATATATTTATTTAAACTGTCGTCTGCTACGGCGTCCTTAGCAGCAATGGGAAAAAGGCAAAGTATGAGTCAGTTCGAGCTATAAATCGGGACTCTAGATTTAAAACAATCACAGATATAATTAAAAATTTGCTGCAGCTAAGATCTGCAACTGTTAATGATTAAACATATTTCGCCGAAAGTTTCACTGAGGTTAGGAAAATAATTCTGAACTCGTCGTCTGCGTCGCGTTGAAGTGAGCAAATTTCAGTAAAACATGTAGAATCAACGACATAAAACACAAAAAAATATGTACTTACTGATATATTATCTACGAAATAAATCAAATTATTGTGGACGAATTAGAACTTACTTAATACAATTTAGCAAAAGCGCAAAATGTAACTGACGGATGGGAATCCCCATTTCTTACGTTATAGATTACACAATTATGCGGTATATAATGTAAAAACTTGCAATGTACGATATCACGATTTTGCGCTATTATAATACGATAATTACGATATATAGCGCAGGAATTACGATATATATATTGTAATTTATGCGATATAGTTTTCTCAGTGTATAAATAAATAAATTGGAGGAAAAACTGACAGTTTTTACTCGAAGAATTGCCAAACTTTCAATTTCTACATTATTATTGCTTTTTAAAGTTGACCTTTATAAGTTCCGTAGCACTGCAATATTTTTGTATACATGATGTTTGGGGCTTGTTTTAAAATCCAATAAACATTCAAGCTAGGACAATGATATTTTGTAGCATCCAAAACAAATTTGTTATTAAACCATTGGTGTTAAAAATCACTTAAAAATAAGTGCAGGAATCATGTTTTAACAGAAAAAGTATTTGCATTTATTTTAAGGGTTGTTTTAACATTCCTGATATATTTAAATAAGAAAATCGACGTTTACCAAAGAACTAAAACCACAAGTTTTTTATATAATAATGAGGTGGAATATTAATTTAAATTGAAAGTGAGAAACATATCCTGGCATGGATAGTAGTTCAGTTCTTTTAAGATTTGTTTTACTAACAAATACAGTTAAATATAGCCCTGTTGAAACATCTCTAGAATTTTTTTGGCGGTTATTATTTCAAAATTAATATTCGACTTGAATAATATAATCAAAAAGTCTCCGGTGATTTTAATTAGTAAAAGTCGACCTCCGTGTTTCAATATTAAAAGTATACTACAACAACGATTAAAATAATTTTAGCTATTTTCCCTGCTAAGGTATGCTTTTCACATTTATTGTGAATTAATTTCCGATCCCAATTTCAGCATGAAAAATATTTATTATTTTAGCTTTTTGGAGGCCTCGATTTTCTTGGTTGCATGTTTAGGGGATGTTAAGACAACCCTTAAAATAATTTCAAAGACTTTCATTGCTAAGACATGTTTTTACGTTTATTACAACTTGATTTCCGACACCAATCTTATGATAAAAAATCTGTTTTCTCCTGTGATTTTGTTTGTTAGTAATTTTTTATTTTCTTGTTTGCATATTTGGACAATGTTAAAACAACCCTACAAATAAATTAAAGAACTTTTAATTCTAGGATACGTTTCCCACGATCATTCTAAATAGATTTGCGACTTCAACAGTATAATAAAAAATCTCTTGTAATTTTATTTGTTTAAACTTCGATTTTCTTAATTTAATATTTAGGGAATGTTAAAACAACCTTCAAAATAATTTGAATGACTTTTTCTTTTAGGATATGTTGCCCGCTTTTATTTTAAATTGATTTTGATCCCAATATTACAATAAAAAGCTCCTGTAGTTTTTGTTTTTTGGAAATTTCGATTTTTTATTTCAATGTTTAGGGGATGTTAAAATAACCCTTAAAGTAAATTCCACAAGTTTTCATGATGTAATATGTTTCCCACGTCCATTGAAAATTGATTTCCGACTACAATAGTATAATAAAAAACTCTTGTGGTTTTGGTTTTCTGGAAACTTCGATTTTTTTATTTGAATGTTCAGGGGATGTTGGAATAACACTCAAAGTAACTTTAACAAGTTTTCTTGCTAGGATCTTTCCCACGTTTATTGTGAATTGACTTTTGACCCCAATATTATAATGTACGCTTGTGATCTTGGTAGTTAGGAAATGTGGATTTCCTTGTTTGAGTGTTAAGGGGATGTTAAAACAACCCTTAACATAATTTCAACAACTTTTCATTCTACGGTATGTTTCCTACGTTCGCTGTGAATTTCTTTCTGGCCCCAGTAGTATAAAAAAACTCCTGTGTTTGTTCAATGTTTATTTTCTTGTTTGAATGTTTAGGGGCTTTAAACAGCCCTAAAAATAAGTTCAACGACTTTCCTAAGTTGGATATGTTTTTTTACGTTTATCTTAAATTGATATTCGACACCATTAGTATAATAAAATATCTTCTGTTGTCTGGGCTGTTAGGAAATGTTGATTTCCTTGTTTGAATATTAAGGGGATATTAAAATAACCCTTAAAATAAATGTAAATACTTTTGCTGGTTGGGGACACTTTCTGCACTTATTTTTAAATGTTATTTTACCCCTATATTTTAATAAAAACAACCTCCCTTAGGTTTTGTTGCTAGCAAATGTCGGTCTCTTTACTTAAATATTAAGGGGATCTTAAAAAACCCACAAATATCGAGTATACACAAAATAGTTAATCTGTTAAGTTTATCGGCACAAAAATACATGTAAAAATGTAAAGTTTGGCAATATTTTTTAGTGAAAATTCTCCAGTTTCCTTAAAATTTTCTATTAAATCATTGATTTTTGACCAAACCTAATTATGTGGACAAAAAGACATTTTCTGTAAATTTGGTGCGGGATTATTTAATGTAAAATTTAGTGTAAAAAAATTGTTTCAGTACCCATTTATATTGAAAAAAATTAAAATATTTTATAAGGTTAGAGCAAAATTGAGTCCAAATCTTTATTGAAATTCAATTCTATTTTGGAAAACTTACAGACTTTTTTAATATGAATTCTTAAAATAATATTTTCCTATTCCTAGCCACCGTCACAGGGAGAATTATCTGTAACATCAGGAATTCTTGGAAGAAAATGGAAAAACGAATCCTCGGTAATTATTTTGCATACTAATACATAAAAATGGTTTATTTTAAAAGAAAACTTTTTATTTTGGTTTTAAGACCAGACATTTTTATTGAAAAAATTACTCTTCTTATATGTCTGAAAAGTGTCCACGGTCAGTGTCACCTTACTTTCCATTCTGAGTGGTTGTAACGCTTAATTAGCTAAGAGTTCATTAATTCGACAAGAGCCACCATAAAGAAGTCCTTTTTGTATAATGGTGGGGTCATAATGCTTTAATACACTGGTAATAATTATTACAATAACACAGAATGTAATAAATAAAATATAATTCACTATAAAAAATCTTAAACTCATTTAAAAGATTAAAAACATTACAATCGCACCTTCTATTTTTGGCGATCGATCTCAGAATCGATTTTTTTCTATTCGGTGAGCACGGGTTTTTGAAAGGAACATAGGGGTTTTTAATGGGAAAAGCTTGGTTTTCAAAAAAAGGAAAAAAAGAAGTACTTGTTCAAAACTTTTTGTAAATTAAAATTCAGTCACTTCATAAGTAATATTCCAGGAATAATTTTTACCCATTAAATTGTTACCCCTTTCCCCCAGGACTATTTATATCATTTTTCATTTCACAAAATCGTGAAAAGTTAGTATAATGATACAATTAGCTAATGCAAAAAGTTTTTTTGTTTAGGTTATTTAGTAATCATATAATCATTTTTTTCTTGAGGATTTGACTATTTTGTGACAAAATAATTTTTTTCAACTAAGAATTTAGCCATTCCATTATTTGTTAAAAATTGATCGTTTTCAGTTGAACATTTAATAATATGGTAGAAAATTTATGTATTTTGTTGTAAATTCGTTTCTCTTGGTAATAAATGAAACTTCTTGATTGAAAACGTAATGCTTGGTTAAAAGTAGAACTACTTTATTCAAAATTTATTTTATTATTTGAAGATCCATCTATTCGGTATTCGTTTAAAAATTAACTTTTTCAACTAAAAATTTAACTATTCCATTTTTGGTCAAAAATGAATCGTTTTTAATTTTAACTTTTTTGTTGAGCATTTATATTTTCAGATTGAAAATTCAATTGTTTTGTAGAACATTCACATTTTTGTTCAAATTACAACTATTTTGTTGAACATGGGTTCATTTGGGTTTTAAAATTCGACTGTTTTCTAGAGAAGTTGCCTTTTTGTTTGAAAATTCTTCTCGTTTGGTTATAGAAATGTTATATTCTTTCGTTAAAATTACAACTGTTTGGTTAAAAATTAATCTGTTTTTAATGAGGATTCAAATATTTTGTTATACATTTATATCTTTTGGTTGAATTTAACTGTCTTTCATTTAAAATTAAAATCTTTTCTTGGCCAAACTATGAACTATGTATTATATTTTTCGCTGAGAATCAATATTTTTAAATTGAAAATTCAACTATTTGGTTGAAACTTGAACTTGTTTGTTAAAAATGTCATATTTCTTTGTGAAATGTAATAATTCGACTATTTTGTTGAAATTTTTTTGAATAATTACCGTCTTCCGAAAACCAAGCCTTTTCCATTTAAACCATAATGGAAATGTCAAAAGTCTGGCGAGGGCACGGGTTAATGTGTACCGAATAAAAAAAATAGTGAATTACTTTTTCCGGAAAACGAATAAACCACAAAAAATCTAATTTTTACAGATATAAATTTAGATCAGCCTAATGTACTTATATATTTGCACATGCATACATGCATACATGCATCAAAATGTTAAAAATTTGCATTTTCTGCCAATTAAATTAAAAACTTATTTTCTTAGGATCCATAAAAATCGGGTAATTCATTATTCATAACTCTGTCTTGAAAGCCCTCAGAATTTTCGGATTGATTAAAAAAGGTTTAAGTTGAAGCTCTTTATTACAGAGATTCGTACAAAATTGGTGGTTTTTAAATAAGATTACTTCTATTTTTATGAAGTGATTCAGTTTTTAAAATGGAAATACTTTTTTCTATTATGCATCAAAGTATGTTTAAAATAGTTTTTATAAAGCCTTTTAAATCAAATAATAAAGATAATGGTGATAAATATAGCAATGAAAACAACCCTTCCCCACGTACGCCGTAAGATTTCTACAGGGTTGCTATATAAACCAGATTCAAAGGAAAAGCGAGAAGGGCAAAGAAAAATATGAATATTATTCTGATTTTTCAACTTGCCAGTGAACTAGGGTGATCCAAAATATTTTTGTTATTATTTTCATGCATATTTTTTAAATATCACATCCATAAGTCTCTTTTATATAGGGTTCGTAAAACCACATAAATAAAAAATTGGTTTTGGTGAGCTTTTGGCGCTAATTATGATTTTTTTGTTTTTTAAAATAAAAATTATGTATAATACACAAAATAATACTTTCTACTAATAAGTATATGCTTATAAAAATTGTTTAAACAATTCATTATTGATTTGAACAACTTGTTCTTAGAATAGAGTCAAAAGGTTGCCATTTTTTCCGAAATTATCAACTTTGATCAACTTTTTAGTTAAAGCGAACAAATAAAGAATTAAATTTAAAATAAATAATTTTTTAAACAGTTTATTATTATTTATCTAAATATCTTCTTTCAGAATAATACTAGAAAGTTGCAGTTTTTTCTATAAATTTTTACTTTCCATCCACTTATCAATTAACATGACGTAATTACACAGCCACACAAAAAAAAAGTGTGCGGATCTGGTAACAAGACACACGTAATCCTATGGATTTTGGGGCGCTGAATTCAAATTCAGTATTAAAAATCACCCATCACGTCATGGTTGAGCCATAACCTCAAAAAATGATGAAAAATCATGCACTGAGGCAAATAAATGTCAAAATAATGCCAGTGATGCAAATTTTCACTTCAAAAACATGTCGACAACTGTGAAGGATCAACCCTTGCCTGATATCAACTTATTTAACATAACTTTACCCAACAGAACCTGACCTCACCTAACCTGAATTAACAGAAATTTATTGAACTACACGTAAAGCTCAGGAAGCATTTTTCCCAGTAGCAAATGTGTGCTACATCGAATGGGTCAACTCGAGCATAACCTAGAAATAAATCTAATCTGACCTAACCTAACCTAATCTCACGAAACACAATTAAATTGATTGTGCTGTCCCGTTGTGTTTGCGGTACCGTTTCATTCAGCTTCGGCTTAACCTACATAGAGGTTTAACCTATCCTAACCTAACAAAACCTGACCTAAACTAACCGATTACGCTGGCAGCCCTGTTCTTGCGTACTTTCATATTTTGATATTAAAAGTAGTAAGCGTAACCCTTTGCATCGTTCCTTCGAAGAAAAAAGGACACGTTATAGTTATAGCAGGCAGAAAATACACTCAAGTAGGTCTATAAATCAATTTAAATACGATAAAAAGCAAGATAAAATGTAAACACGAAAGATAGTATAAATATATCCCTTAAGTATAAGAAAAGCATAGAGAAAAAATTTTTGAATAAAACTCTTATTCATTTGCATGTTTAAGTTACAGTTCTACATTTTAATTGATACAAACATTGTCAGGTGCATTGAAATGGGGTCAATTCTACTTGTAGTTTAAGTTTCTTCAAATAAGTAATGTGCGTCTAAATTTTTAACCACCTGTAGTACAATAAAATGAATTTTATGGTGTTACAACGGGAACACTCAAGTTAAGCTGTGTTGCGTTAAGCAAAATTTCGTACGCTTACATAGCTACACGTGTGGTTGAATTTCATTCGGCTAGGTTAGGTTAGGTCACGTTTCTTTAGGTTAGGATAGGTTAAACCTCTATGTAGATTAAGCCGAAGCTGAATGAAACGATACCGCAAACACAACGGGACAACACAATGAGTTTAATTGTGTTACGTGAAGTAAGTTAGGTTAGGTCAGGTTTTTTTAGGTTAGGATAGGTTTGACCTCTTTGCAGGTTAAGCCCAAACTGATTCAAACGGTACTGCAAACACAACGGGACAACACAATCAGTTTAATTGTGTTTCGTGAGTTTAGGTTCGGCTAGGTTAGATTTATTTCTAGTTTAGGCTCGATTTGACCCATTCGATGTAGCACACATTTGCTACTTGGAAAATATGCTCCCAGAGCTTTACGTGTAGTTCAATAAATTTCTGTTAAATCAGGTTAGGTGCATGATTTTTCGTCATTTTTTGAGGTTATGGCTCAACCATGACGTGATGGGTGATTTTTGGGGAAGTCGTCATTTCCTCCACGGTTACCTGCGTACCCTTCCCCTTCCAGTGTGCAGCGACACTAACCCTCACTGGATTCGAAGTTGCTCTAGGCCCACGATGCTACGTCCCCTTTGGAGATAATCCCTTTGTCATCCAACTTATATCTATTCCTATTTAAAGAATATCAGTATGTCCAAGAAAATCATTTAAATATACATAATTAGATTATTTTTAATCTAATAACGTATAAATATGATATATGCACATTTTATGGACGATAAATTAAACAATTTTCCACTTTTTGTCAGTTGTACATACAATACAATTATAAATAATGAATAAATAAAAACAATAAATACAATTTTCCACTTTTCAAGTTATCGTGGATTAATAACTGATTCAAGTTAACAAAAGTAAGAGTTTGAACAAGTTATTATTATTATTATTTATAAAAATATTCTCTTACAGTGATTCTCGTATGTTGCAGTTTTTTCTAAAAATTTTCACTTTTGATCCACTTTTAAATTGTAGTGAGATAATAATTAATTTACGTTAACAAACGTAAGTTTCGGCCCACAATGGTGACCCTTATCAGTAAGTTTTAATCAATTGTGTCTTACAATTGTTTTACAATTTTTACAATTGGAAGTGTTATTCTTTGTTTAATATCTCAGTTTCTAAATTATATACATTATTTAACTTAACATTTATATTTAATTTCATTTTATTAATAACTATTGATAAATCATTCAGTATTATTAAAACAATGTATTTTAACGAAATACAATATTGATGAAAAAAATTAGAATGTCGTACAATTTTTTAACAAATTTTTTTAAAGTTGTCAGAAAACATTGCAGTCCCTTTAAAAATGAACATGTCGTAAAAAAATGAAATTATACAAAACTTTGTAGTTGAATAATTATTTCAGTATTCTTTAAAAAATGTTCTTTTCTTATTGACAAAAAGTTTATTTTTGAAGGCGAACAATTATTGTTACTTTTACAAAAATAATTCTCATGGATTAAAAGCAAAATTATATAATTATATAACTACAATTCTCTTTTTTACAAATTTATTTTTTACTACAGTGTGATTTTGGAAATGCTTTCTTTCATAGAAATAATTTTAAAAGAAGAAACTCAGTACATTTCAATTTAAAAATTGAAATTATGAACATTTTGAAAAATTTAAATTCGAGGAAACATTTTTTTAAGTACTATGTTCCTCGCCAATCTGTATTTCTACTACTGTGAAAAAAATGGCATCAACTTTTCGTTGATATAAGGAAAAGAAAAATTTTAAAAAAATTTTGAATAATTATCTAGCTACAAAGTTTTTTTTTAATTTTGTATTTTTACTACAGAGCGGCTTTCAAGAAAAAAAATTTGACTTTCATAGATATAATTCCTCATCACACCAGAAAAATTCATTAAATAACACTATTTCTCTTATACATAAAAAGCTGTGTTTAAGGGTTTTAATACAAAAAATTGGATTTAATATACATCGCTAAAAAATAATTTAAAAAGAGTTTGTTGACTGCAGTGTTTTCTCAAAACTTAAAAAAAAATTTGTTTATAAATTTTGTTACAAGATTTGCCTACTACATTTTAATTGTTTTTTCATTAGTTCTTATTCGTTAAGAGATTTTTTTAAAGCATAGTACTTTCAATTGTAACAGAGCATACCTGCAAGAAATTATGTACTTTTCACAGATTTAAGGAAACTCACTGATAAGGATCGCCATTATATGCCAAAACGTTTGAAACAAGTCAATTGTTTTCGATTCGCTTGACTCTAAACTTTAAAGACTTTAAATAATTTTCGAAAAATGCGGTTTTTTTCTTAAATTTTCAACAGCTCTACCAACGAAAAAAACAATAGAAAATTGATTGAAAATTGATTGATTAACTCAATGGCAAGGAAATGGGTAATTTGAAAGACAAATGCATTATCTTTATGGGGGACATCACATCGAGGGTCTGAAGCAACTTCGTATCCAGTGAGGGGTTGTGTCGTTGCGCAGTGGAAGGGGAAGGTTAGGCAGGTAGCCGTGGAGGAAAAGACGATCGCCCGATTTTTGATACCGAATTTGAATTCAGCGCCCCAAAATCCATAGGAATACGTGTGTCTTGTTACCAGATCCGCACACTTTTTTTTGTGTGGCTGTGTTATTATAGTTAACAAGCCTAATTGCTTACACACCCAGGTGGAAATATTATATATAGTTTATGTATAGTGTGCGGTATTATATATAATATTCACTTGTTTTATACATTTTTTGTATAAAATAAATGAATATTCTATATAAAACTTCACACTATATATAAACTATATATAATTTTTCTGCCTGGGCAATAATTCTTGTTAAATTGCATTAACTATTACCTCAGTAAGTAAAAAGTGGACAAAAATTTAAAATTTTCAGAAAAGACCGCAATTATCTAGCATTCATATAGGAGAAGTTAGTTATATAGAATGATAATTTTTTTAAATAATTATGTTTGCTAAATTGCATTCATTAGAACCTCACTTTAATTACGAAGCGGACAAAATGTTGAAAATTACAAACAAACAAAAAACCGCAACTATTTAGTATCAATACAGGAGAAGATAGCTACCAAAAATAATATTTTATTTAAACTTTTAGGTTTGTTAAATTGCATAAATTATTACATCACTCTATTTAAAACGTATTATTGTATTGAGTTAAAAAATTCGGGGGAAAAACACGACATTCTAATTCTATTCTAAGAGAAATTTGATAAAAGCAAGAATACATTGTTAAAGCAATTTATATAAGCATCTAATTATCAGCAGAAAATAGTATTTTATGTGTTATAAACAGTTCGTAAAGAAAAATCGAAAAATCTTCGTGTCCCTACAAAAACAAACTTATGGGGTTTATATTTAAAAAATAAGTTTGGTTCGTATTTTATGGTTAATTGTAAAGAGAAATGTTGAGTTTCAACTCGATTCATCTAATATTGACGATTTTTAATAAAATTTACACAAAATGTATTTTTTATTAAAGGAAAAACAAGCTAAAATTTATGGGCTTAAGGAACCAAAAAAGTTTTGCAATACATTTTTGGACCAGCCTACTGTGATTATGATGTTGAACTTTTTTTTTTAATTTTCATGCATATCGTCTGGAAATTTATTCGAATCCACAAAGAAGTAAATTCATTTTTTATTTTTTGAAAAAAATAATATTTAGACGTGATTCATGTCCCATAAAGTATAACATGTATTTCCCATAAGATTAAAAAGACGTTTTTGTACATTTCAATCAGAATCGTCAATTATAGGTGAATCGAGTTAATACTGAACATTTCATTCAAATTTATCTATAAAATATGAATAGGAAATTACTTTTTAAATATCACCCTGCAAGTCTTTTTTATAGGTACCCAAGAAAATCTCATAAGTGAAAAAATGGGTTTTGCGATTTTTTGGCGCTAATTATGATTTTTTTAAATGAAAATTATTTCTGATGCATAAAATACTATTTTTTCTGAAAATTTAAAGCTAGCATACATTGTTTATACAATTTTATGTGGTTATGTTGTTCTTAGCCATTTTTTCTTAGAATAGAGTTAGAAAGTCGCGATTTAAAGAAAATGTTCCACTTTTTGTGCGTATTTCCCTTAGAGTTAGGTAATACTGAACTAATGTTAACAAACATAATTGTTTAAATCATGTTTTATTATTGTTAATAATATTTTCTTAGAATAATGCCAGAAAATTGCAGTTATTAAACAAAATTTCCACTTTTTGCCCAATTTGTAATTAGAGCGTAGTAAATAATTAATTAGAGTTAACCAAATTAATTGAACGAGCTATTATTATTATTTTTAATACTATAAAATTTGAATAATGCTAGAAAGTTGCGGTTTTTCCTGAAATTGTCAATTATTTTTGTACACAATACATTTTATTTAAACAATAGTTTAATTACAAAGTGGACAAAATGTTGAAAATTTCAGTAAAGACCGCAACTTTCTAGCATTACTATAGAAGAAGCTAGTTATAAATGACAATAATATGTTTGAAACATTATTTTTGCTAAATTTAATTAAATATAACTAACTGGAAGTGAAAAGTGTACAGAAAGTTAAAAAATTAGAAAAAACATTATTTCTGGCATTATTCAAAAAGAATATTATTAACATTAATAATAACTTGTTTGCATAATGATGTTTGTTAAAATTAATTAATTGTATTATCTCACACGCCCAATTGAAAATTGGACAAAAATGGTAACATTTTTGAAAAAACCATGATTTTCTCTCTCTATTTCAAGAGAAAATTACTAAAAGCAATAATATACTGCTTAAAAAAATGTGCCACTTCTACATATTATGTTTAAAAATTGACTTATTTTTGTGTTGATTCGAAAAAAGTTTCGGGCATGATGCATACAAAATCAGGGGAAAAAAGTTCCAATTTATTTTTGGTCCACCCTACTGTACAGCCTCATAAAAAAGAAATATAGAAAGTGAATATTGATAACAATACTGAAAGTACTGCAATAAGTATTGCCAAACATAATACTATTTTATGAACATTGAAAAGAAGTACAGTAATTTTTTGAAATACTTTTACCAGCAACAGAAAAAGATTCAGTACTTTTCTTCATTACTTTTTTTAGTACTTCTTCAGAATGAACTCAACTCCCGAAATAATAACCCCCGGTTTTGCTATTCCTAGAACTGATGGCCTCTGCAGTTTCATGATGAGAGTAGCCGCAGGTCCGAATTAGAGGATATGCTGAGTCAAGCGTGACAAACAGCTTGAGAGCCGCACTCTCAACGCGTGAGCTGCATCAGGTTGCATCATGTATCCAAATCTAACAAAAGTGATTCATGCAAGCCTGTCTGAGCGTTTGGATTCCCACGATCTAAGATCCAGACGAACGCAAGTCAGACCGAAACGGGTCTTTTATCGGGAGTTGAGGGTATTTCTTTTTTATTATGATGGAAAATAACTGGGGAACTGATCGATTTCTGATATCGAGAAAAAAAATTACAAATATGATCTCAGCTTGGTTGACAGTAGTCATTTTGGAATAAACCATTCTCAATATATTAAAAATTTATTTATAAGTTGAAAAAAAAATTAAATTTATTTTTGTTAATGAATAAAATTATTTTTTGTAGGGTATTTTCAAAGACAAAAGCAAATATCCAACATTAACAAGGATGTCCTATTGTCAATGTCGTTTGAGACTCGTGTTTTCGAGTATTTTTAAAGAATTCGGCTGGTCCCATGTCGCTCTCATTTTGGATAGATCCGACTTATTTTCATTGACAGTAGGAAAAAATTTGGAATATGGTTTGAGAAAAGAGGGCCTTCTGAAGTTTGTCAGAGAACTCGATGGAAATTCTGACGAAGAATCTTATCATCTTTACTTACGAGATGCTAGCATGTATGCAAGAGGTACGAAAATCACCACTTCTGTAAATAAATATGATTCTTGTCAGTCGAATTAGGGAAGAATAATTTGATAAAATCGCCCATAAAGAATTATTTGTAACAAAACTTTAGTTATCCAAAATAAAAAAAAGTCATTTTGTGATAACTATTTTTATCTGCAATAAAAGAATCTCATAGATTGAGTAGAGTTTCATCCAAAAAACTCAATCCATAACTGTTCAATACATTTTTATGAAAATGTATAAATCACTACCAGTTAATTAAGTAACGTATTTACTTCCTATATATCACTTCCAATTTATGATACGGGAATTACCTGATATTTATATAGGATTTTATTATGCCGTGTTAATTTACGATTGTGTAGGATTACTTTTTTTTAGTGCTAATCTTGAGTGTTCGAGGCACCCTCGTGAGGAAATTTATGTTAGCAGCACATGCCTTGGGAATGACCAGAGGAGAATGGACATTTTTGGATGTGGAAATATTTCAGGTTCTGACAAAATTTCGAATTATTCAATTTTTTTTGTTTACCTGATCGATGTTAAAATTAAAAAAGCCATCTTTTCAGCAGTAAACCTTTATCAGGAATAATAAATAAATTTTTCAGTAAATAAATTTACTCAATAAATTCAGGACTGCCAAGCAGTTCCTTATGTAATTTTCGCCACTTTTTGCAAATCACATTGTACTCAATTTTTCAAGCTAAAGTCGCTATACTCACTTTAAAAAAAGATCGCTTCAGTTACTTCTTTCAATAATTTAAAACAAAGAACTCAAGGATTTTTCATATGTTTTGAAATTGTTTGTAATCCCTTAGAATTCTTTTCTAAGTTATCCTGAATTATTTTGAATTCCTAAAAATTATCTTCAGAATTCATCCTGAAATATTTTAACCCTTAACGGTCACATGTCCAAATATACCTTCAAAAATTTTTGACTGAAAAAAAATTGTGAGTGATTTTGAAAAAATACAAAATAGGAAAAAAATATCTCCAAAGCCTCAGAGATAATAATTTAGCTATTTGAAAAAAATTTTTTAAAACGTGGAAAATCGGAAAGCCTGTGAGGTTATGCACCCCGCTTGACCTTTAAGGGTTAAATTTCCTTGAAATCCTTTGAATACATTGGATATTTTTGCGGATTTTCAATTTGGTTCTTATCACCCTGAAAACTTTTAAATTCATTTTGAATTACTATGGATTTGATTATATTTCTATTCACTAAGTCTACGTACTTTTATTCATTCGAATTCAATGAAATTTTTGGCATTTTGAAAAATTTGTTCTAATAACTTAACTATTTGTAATTTATCTTGATTTCGTATTAAAATCCCTTTAATTCTGTTAGATTTTTTTTATTCACCCTGCATTATTATGAATTTCATCAAATTCTTCTCATTTTTCTTGAACTTCTCTAAATTCACTCGAATTTTATTTTAATGTTTTTTTATGTCAGGAATATTTGGATAATTCACTTAAGTTCTGCTGAATTTGCCATAACTTATTCTACTTTGACTGAAATCATTCGAATATTTTGGATATATATTAATTTTCTTCATCTCCTGAACTCTTATTATTTCATCATCAATTCTTTTGAATAAATTTTAATTCTTAAAAATTCATTTTAATTATTTTAAATTTCTTTGCATTTTTCTAACCCGCCCTGAACTGTTTAGAATTTCTTTGAGTTCCTTCGAATTCGCGAGGAATTCTTTTGAATTTTATGTTAATTCAGCTTGAAATTTTTACTATTTTTTACTGTTATTCACTCATTCTTTTCACTCTCATTAATCTAAATTTAATAGAATTTTTATTAATTTCTCCTGAATTATTTTGAATTTTTTAAAATTCTTTGATTTTTTAATTTACCCTGGATTTTTTCTAATTCACTTCAATTTTTCTAAATTTACTCAATTCTGCCTAATTACATTGATTTAAACTTTTTTTAGTTGTTTCAATTCGCCATGAGTTTTTATGAATTTAATCGAACTATTCTCATTTTCCTTCAATTTCTCTAAATTCATTCTCATTTTATTTTATTAGTTGGTTTTTGTTTAATTTACTTACATTCTATTAGATTTCCTCTAAATTTCGTAGTTCCCATTTTAAACAATTTGATGAAAATTTTTATTATTTTCCAATTTTGTTCAATTATAATCTTCAAAATTATCATTGACTTCATAAGTCTTCTCAATTTTCATGAATTCTTCTAAATCTTCTCCAATTTTATTACTGAAATCAATGGAACATTTTAAATGAAAAATTATTTTTTTCATCTTATTTATATTCATTTTCAATTCACACCGAATTCTTATCCATTTACTTTAAATTCTTTAAAATTTGTTCGAATTCTTCGGAAATTTCTTGATTTTATTAGCTTTTCACGAATTTTGTTCAATTTAATTGAATTCTTCTGAATTCACCCCAATTTTACGGAAGCCAGTGGAATATAATTGATTTTTCTTTAATTCACTTGAATATTGAAAAATTTGCCCTTAAAATTTTATAAATTTCGCCGAATTCTTCTTATTTATCTGAAATTCCTTTAAATTCACTGGATTTTATTTAATTAATTGTTCTATTTCTTGAACATATTCTGAATTCTTAAAAATCCACCTGATATTCTCATAAAGTTCAACAGATTTTTTTGAACATTTTTTAAGTCTTTTCAATTAAAAAAATCATAATTAATGCCCATTAGTGACTTCTTGGGTTAAAAATTAGTCACTTTTTCAGAAATGTTCAAAATCTTCTTTGTTCAATCTACACCTTTTCGAGTTCAATATGATTCACGTCGTAATAAGAATCTTTTGTAAAAAAAAAACCTGCCACAATTTGAATAATGAAAATGAAACAACAGTTGCAAGAAAAATTTATTGATTGTCATAAAAAAGTTTCTTGATGTATATTCTAAAAGTAACAAAGAAAAAAGACGATTTTCACAGTAGTTGTTACTCACAAAAATGTAAAGAATATATTGATTCTGATAAAAAATGACTTGTGGTGTATGTTACAAAGTAATTAAAAAAGTAAAGATTTTTATACTAATTGTAACTGAAGAAAATGCAACTTGTTACCGATTCGTAACTCATTTACAGAAGTAACTTCATTACCACTATTGGTCCCAAAGAAAGTAACTAGTTAAAAGAAACTAGCTACTCTTGATCACTAATTTTTATTTATTGTATTTGTTTATTGTAGATTGGGAAAGCAGTGAAGTTTCACATTTTTTGTTCTTCACTTTCATTTTCTGTTAAACTTGTACTTTTTTACATATTCTGAATGCAATAAAGTAACACGAAATTGAATATTGGAATGGTTCATAACTTTTGGGGTTGATTTTTCAATAAAGGGCAATTACTTTACATAGTTGCAATTACTTTTACTTCCGGGGGTTTAGTCCTTTGCTTAAGGGTAAGAGAGTTTGTTAATAAGGGTTCGATGTTTTCAGAGCACGTTCATCGTTTGGTGAATTCTTTCTCTAATCAAGAATAAAATAAGGTAGTAGGAACTGGAAGAAGATTATTTGAAGCTTTGGGGGTGAATTTTAAATTCGATGTATTTTAACAAGGCAATTTTTTTATTATTGATGTTTACTGAAGATCAGGCCTGAGATTGCCAAAATGGCAATTTATAAAAATATAAATATAAAAAGGCTGGCACTGAGTTGTTGAACGAGAAGCGGGGGGGGGGGGGTATGTATATAAACCGTTTTATTTTCTTAACGAAAGAGAATGTATTGTTAATAATTATTAGTACTATTACATTATAAGTAATAATGTACTTTTTTTAATTATAAAAAATGTATTAAATAACATAAATAAATGAAATCGAAAAAAGGAAAGAAATCGACCTCGATGTAAAATATCAAATGGCTCTCACATAAAAATATTATAGGAAAATCAGAATAGGCCTACAATGATTTCCCCATAGTAAGTTTCCTATATTTTGTTGCTGCGACTATACGAAAATAATTATATACAATCTATATATAAACTAATTACAGGATAGTCAGCATTGAGATCAGTAATAGAAAAAATTTAAGGAATTAATGAAGAAAATAGATAACTTACAAAGATTAAATTTGGTGTATATTCATTAAAATGTTTGGAATCTGTTAAAATCCTTAACAATATCTTAAAATCTTTTAAACCCTTTTAAACTCCTTTGAAACCTTTGGAATCCTTGAAATAGTTAAGAATCATTTAAAATCCCTTAAAAATATAGTAAATTAAATTTATTTTCTATAGTTCCATAGAAATCTCTTGAAATTTGCCATTCCTTCAAATTCTTCGGAATCAGAAAATATTACAATTTTAACTTTGAAGGTTGATAGTTTTATGAACATAAAATTATATTTTTAATTTAAAAAATATTCCTTTGGAATATTAAACAGAAACATGAATATAAACACAA